>NC_085037.1:10343613-10364339 GCF_963692335.1 Osmerus eperlanus
TAACTATGGTTACCTTGGACTGACTTTGGCTCCAACGCCCCAGGGTGGGGCCTCATGCACCTGGTCATGTGACCGCTCTCTTCTGCACACGCTCAGATGGATGTGAGGGACTGCAGGGATGAGGAGGGAGGGAAGTCTGGGGAAACTCTTTTTCTCGTCATCTCTTCATCTCCGTTGTTTCACAGCTTGGTCTCACCCTCTTTCTCCTATTACCTTCAAGTGTAGCTCGTACCACAGGTCTCTCTCACCCCCTCACCTCGAGGCTCTGTTTTGATATCTACCTTTCTCCCCTGCCTCTCCGTCCATCTCTCTCTCCCCATGTGTCTGCTTGCCACCGTGTCCTTCTCGTTCCCCTTCACTCCCTCTATCCCTGTCGTGGTTAACCCACACCGAGCACTCGTGTTCCCTAAATAGCCCAGGTGTTGCTGCTCCTGATGGGATGGGGGTGCCAGGAATGTGGAGATGAAAGGGGGGGGGGGGGCAGTGGGGCGGGGGGGGGGGGGGGTTGGTGGACAAGGTTTTATAAAACACAAATCTAGGGCAGGGTGTAGACTTATACGCACACACTGATACACACACTTTTGTTAAGTCAGTTACTGTACCTGATGTTGCAATTTGTGTTGTCACAGATTCAGTGTGACCCACCTAGTGGTGCTGAGAAATGACAGTTGGGTCCTGCAGACTTCTGAGCGTGCATCAGACTGCCTGTGGCCCAGTAACAGGGTGTATGTGGGCTGGAATTTGCTTGTAATGAGCACAAGTTAATTAATAATAAAGCCTCAGTAAGTTAGTAAGTCTTAACACATTCATGTTAATAAGGGACCCTTAACTTATAAGGGTTAAGCAACTTATAAGAACAAACTTTTTCCCCCAACTTTTTCAGCTTTATTGAGATAGTGTCAAAGGTGAGAGTACAGTAGACCATTGTAGGGGAGAGGAATGGGAGGACATTAAGGTAATCCCTGTGTTAGGGCCTAAGTCTACGTGACACCTGCTCTACTTGGTGAGCCACCAAGGCACCTAAGTTAGTTCCCCCACTGTTGGTTCCGCACTAAAGTTTACCTCCATCTTTGCTTCTATGGATCACTGCTGCCTTACCAGCAAGCATTCATCCTTTCAAACTGAATTTGCCCTGAGCGAAGCAAAGATTGTTTAGCGCCAAAGTGTGAGACATTTGGGGTCCGTCTCCGTCTATACTTAGGGTCAGATGGCTGAGCGGTTAGGGAATCAGGCTACGAAATCAGAAGGTTGCCGGTTCGATTCCTGGCCGTGCTAAATGATGTTGTGTCCTTGGGCAAGGCACTTCACCCCACTTGCCTCGGGGGAATGTCCCTGTACTTACTGTAAGTCACTCTGGATAAGAGCGTCTGCTAAATGACTAAATGTAAATGTACTTGTCCCTCTCTTCTCTTTTCCCCCTCCATCTCTTCTCTCAATCATTCTCTGACATTTTGATCCCCATGTCTTCCCGTTTATCCCCCTCCTCCATTTCACCTCTGCTCTGCCCTTCTCGCCTTCATTCTCTCTGACTATCTTAACCGTTCTACCTTACCTTTCGCCCCCTCCTTTTTTTCCCTCTTTCCTTTTTCCCATCCATACCTCGCTCCATTCCTCTTCTCTCCCTTCTCTCTCACGATTCCCTTCTCTCTCGCTCTCTATTCCTTACATCCCTCTCTCCCTCCCACTTTCTGTCTCTCTCTCCCTCCCTCCCTCCCTCCCTCCCTCCCTCCCTCCCTCCCTCTCTCTCTCTCTCTCTCTCTCTCTCCCTCTCTTCCTATCCCTGTGGGGCCTCTCAGGCGGGTGTCAGGCAGGAGTGTGAGCACAGGGGGAGATGATCTATGGGCTCCCACACCGGAGCAATTAGGCAAAAAGATTCAGGAGAGAGAGAGAGAGAGAGAGAAAGACAGAAAGAGAGAAAGAGAAAGAGAAAGAAAGAGTGAGACAGGACCAATAGGACAGAGGGATGAAGATGGAAGAAAAGGCTGAGGGAGTGCAGTAAAGATGTGGGAGTGCAGTAAAGCTTAGGGAGTGCAGTAAAACTGTGGTCTTGGTTCAACCCATTTGGTTTTAGAAATAAAGAGGGAGGCTGGGGGTTGAGAAAATAACAAACGAGAAGAGGTTGAGAGTGAGAGGTGGGGGGGACGTCGGGAAGCTGCGAGGTTTCGAATAGGAAGAGGATTTACAGCTAGCGCGGCTTGGAGAAGATGGAAGGCCATATCGGAGAGAGAGATGTTGCTGAAAAGATTGAAAGAGAGAAGAGAAGTGAAGTGAAGGGTGGAGCGATTCAGAGGAGGGGAAGGAGGAAGAGTAATTAGGCAGCAGCATCCTAAACAGTAGGAGGGAGACACAGAACAGCTGGGAGGTGATGGAGGGAAGAAGGGAGCAGCACGGAAGACTTGCTCTGCACTTTCTCAGCCCAAAGAGGGTGCAGGGGTGGGGGTCAGATGGGGTCAGGGTATAGATGGGGTTGGGTATGGGTGGGTGGGTGTTGGACCGGATGAGGTAAGGATCCTGTCGGAGTTGGTGAGGGGGGAGGACAAGGAGGAAGCAGCGATGATAGGTTGGAAGGTGTGGTTTGAAGGGAATGAGAGAACTATTCCGAACTTCCTTGCTCAGTTTCCCTGGGATCATTCCGAACGGTCTGCAACCTCCTCTGCCTCAAATCAGTCTAGTGCTGGAATACAATCTGTCCCATTACTGAGCAAATCACATCCAGATGGTGCTTTACTGTGTGTTTGAGTGTGTGTGTGTGTGTGTGGGCATATTGAACCCACGTGCACGAGTGTGCATGCCTGTGTGTACAGGTGTGCCTGTGTGTTGAGAGTGAGATAGAGAGAGGGTGAAAGATACAGCTGTGTATTTGGCAGAAATGAGCAAGCAGTACTAACTGAAAGCCCAAAACCACACAAAGCACTCGAACACACAACCACAGAGACTGCTGATGCTAGAATGCCAGTAACCCCTAAATATCCCCATAGTCTATGAAGGCTAACTCTGAAGGCAGTTATACAGTGATCCTCCCAGGGCAGGGGGAATGAGGGGTGGGGGGGGGCAAGGGGGAGGGGGGGCCCCTCTGAGACACCCGCTATTGTTTGTCTGCTGGTAGTCAGCGTCTACAGACTAAAGAGTTTCACAGACAGAATGCTGCTCTGACAACTCGTCCCCAGACTCAGACCCCGTCTGAGAGAAAAGATTGTCCGGAACTTTCTGCTGATGCAAACAGAACAGTCTCAATGTTTTGCTCGCCTGACAGGAATTTTGAATTGTGGCGTTACGGGGTGTGGAGATTCTACCACCGTAGAAAAAGGTGATTATTTAAGGGAATATTGTTTTTACATTTCCGTTGAGGGACATGAACATGCTTTCAAACTTAGAATTACCGCTGTTTTCCTTCTGAAAAAGGTTGACAGGAGACATAAAACAATTAAACATTGTTTGATGGTGAAATCGAAATTATTGAGCCATAAAATTGTTTTTTTGTTACACGGTTGAATAGAAACAAGAACAGGTAAAAGAATCAATCCCACTTTTTCCTTTTCTCAATCTGGGTCTGACATCAACATATTTCAATGTGTCATGATAATGAATGGGTTTCGGTTGAAACAGCTGGTCTAGATCATCTGGGCTACTCATTTGGAGGTTGACACAAGTAGGCCATTTACCGTTTCAGCCCAAAGTCCTTTATTCATGTTTCTAACCTCAACCAGTAACCAGTAGCTCACGGCGTGGAAGTTACACGATAAACACGTTTCAAACACGGAAAATCTTCCTGAATTCCATCATGTCAATGATTTTCCCTCTTCCCCTCCATGCCCTTCCATGAGTCCTTTAGTCCCTCATCCTCCTGACTCCTCGTCCCCTCGTCCTCCTGACTCCTGGTCCCCTCGTCCTCCTGACTCCTAGTCCCCTCATCCTCCTGACTCCTAGTCCCCTCGTCCTCCTGACTCCTAGTCCCCTCGTCCTCCTGACTCCTAGTCCCCTCATCCTTCTGACTCCTAGTCCCTCGTCCTCCTGACTCCTAGTCCCCTCATCCTCCTGACTCCTAGTCCCCTCGTCCTCCTGACCCCTAGTCCCCTCATCCTCCTGACTCCTAGTCCTCTCGTCTACTGACTCCTAGTCCTCTCGTCTACTGACTCCTAGTCCCCTCGTCCTCCTGACTCCTAGTCCCCTCATCCTCCTGACTCCTAGTCCCCTCATCCTCCTGACTCCTAGTCCCCTCATCCTCCTGACTCCTAGTCCTCTCGTCTACTGACTCCTAGTCCCCTCATCCTCCTGACTCCTAGTCCCCTCGTCCTCCTGACTCCTAGTCCCCTCATCCTCCTGACTCCTAGTCCTCTCGTCTACTGACTCCTAGTCCCCTCATCCTCCTGACTCCTAGTCCCCTCGTCCTCCTGACTCCTAGTCCCCTCGTCCTCCTGACTCCTAGTCCCCTCATCCTCCTGACTCCTGGTCCCCTCGTCCTCCTGACTCCTAGTCCCCTCGTCTCCTGACTCCTAGTCCCCTCGTCCTCCTGACTCCTAGTCCCCTCATCCTTCTGACTCCTAGTCCCTCGTCCTCCTGACTCCTAGTCCCCTCATCCTCCTGACTCCTAGTCCCCTCGTCCTCCTGACCCCTAGTCCCCTCATCCTCCTGACTCCTAGTCCTCTCGTCTACTGACTCCTAGTCCTCTCGTCTACTGACTCCTAGTCCCCTCATCCTCCTGACTCCTTGTCCCCTCGTCCTCCTGACTCCTAGTCCCCTCATCCTCCTGACTCCTAGTCCCCTCATCCTCCTGACTCCTAGTCCCCTCGTCCTCCTGACCCCTAGTCCCCTCATCCTCCTGACTCCTAGTCCTCTCGTCTACTGACTCCTAGTCCCCTCATCCTCCTGACTCCTAGTCCCCTCGTCCTCCTGACTCCTAGTCCCCTCATCCTCCTGACTCCTAGTCCTCTCGTGTACTGACTCCTAGTCCCCTCGTCCTCCTGACTCCTAGTCCCCTCATCCTCCTGACTCCTAGTCCTCTCGTCTACTGACTCCTAGTCCCATCATCCTCCTGACTCCTAGTCCCCTCATTCTCCTGACTCCTAGTCCCCTCATCCTCCTGACTCCTAGTCCTCTCGTCTCCTGATCCCAGTCCTCTCGTCCCCTGACTCCTAGTCCCCTCATCCTCCTGACTCCTAGTCCTCTCGTCTACTGACTCCTAGTCCCATCATCCTCCTGACTCCTAGTCCCCTCATTCTCCTGACTCCTAGTCCCCTCATCCTCCTGACTCCTAGTCCTCTCGTCTCCTGATCCCAGTCCTCTCGTCCCCTGACTCCTAGTCCCCTCATCCTCCTGACTCCTAGTAGTCCCGTCTCCTGACTCCTAGTCCTCTCGTCTCCTCGCTCCAGACAGCAACTTCATTCTGGCCAACGCCCAGGTGTCACAGGGGTTCCCCATTGTCTACTGCTCCGATGGCTTCTGCGAGCTCACGAGCTTCTCCCGCGCCGAGGTCATGCAGAAGAGCTGCGCCTGCAAGTTCCTGTACGGCCCCGAGAGCAGCGAGGGCGTCATCCTCAGCATCGACGACGCGCTGGAGGAACGCAAGGAGTTCAAGGACGAGATCATGTTCTACTCCAAGACAGGTGAGAGGAGGGGAGGCGAGGGTGTGTCGAAAGGTCAGTGGTGTCCTCTCTCTGTCCGTATAGCAGACCGCTGACATAATCCAGCTGGATAGGTCTAAAAATAGGTCTGATGCTTGATAAGTGGGTTTACACCCGGTTTTGCTGTTTTTTTTAAATACCATTCAATCCGCGACAACGCTGATATTTCGTAGCCAAATCCAGCCCACCAGTGGTAATAGCATCACTTAGCCAACCTTATAGCCTCTGGTTATTCAGTCATCTAACAACTGTGGTTTGATAATAACTCTGGCTCCATTTGCATGTGGATTTCAGACACATCACAGCTAGAGTGCTCCATGAAATGGAGGGCGTTTTCCTCTGGCTTTTCAGAGGTTTCCATATTTAAACACAGCCTGCTTGGATGAAGGAATGGATTTAGGAATGTATGGATGGATGGGTCCATTCAGTGGCCGGTTCTCATTAAAACTCAATTTACCATAAGCCATCAGTCAGAAACGGCCAGCCATCATTACTTAACACTGAGACACATTAAACTTTAATATCGCTCAGCGCAGTGTGAGACCCACTCGCGTTTCCTCCTTTTCATTCTTTCATTTTCACCTTTTGCCATTTTCCTCTCTGTCTCTCTCCCACACACTCACACACACACTATTTTCTCTTCTCATTTTTTGGTGAGTTTCGGCACAATTACAAAAGGCGTAGTTGGTTTCTTTGTCTGTGAGGGAGATCTGCCAGAGCTGTATGCTCGGAATCAATTCCAGAGTGTGTGTTTGTGTGTAGTTGTGTGTGTGCATGAGTGTATTTGTGTTTGTGTGTCTTTGTGTGTGTGTTGTGTGTGTGTGTGAGAATGTGTTAATGTGTGCGTGACTTGGTGTATGTGTATGCGTGTGTGTGTGTGTGGGCACAAGTGTGTGTGTGTGTGTGTGTATGTGTGTGCACGTGTGTGTGTTCTCCCTCTTCCTCATACAGCAGCAGCAGGGATTGAGTCATTACAAGCAGAGAAGGTTTAGTGAGCAGGAGGAGTGATCTCTTTAGGAAATCCCTCCTGCGCTCTAATCACACTAGTCCTGTCTGTCAGAGCCAGGTCACGTGTTCACACGTGTAGAGTCTTACACACACACACACACACACACACACACACACACACATACACACACACACACAATACACACATCCCACACTTGTTACTCTCTCTCACATGACCTGCAAAATCCTTTTTTGGCACCAATGAAGAAATGAAGACAGGATGTTTCTGTGCCTTCTGAGCCGTCTATGAAATGTGCCCTCAGAGAGAGAGGTTCATCAGAGCTGGTGAATCCACAGGGAACTGGGCTGTTCCAGGCTCCTTCCTCCATCCAGAGAATTCCTGGATCAGAATAAAGCTTCTTCTGGGATTACAATGAACTTTAAACACTCGCACTTACACACCCTTACACGCATGCTTTCACAAAGACACACAAACAGTATGCTCGCACCCCCAACCCCTCCACCACTTACCTGTCTTGAGTTTTCAAAAATTCTGGTTGCATTAATGTAATATGTGTGTGTGTGTGTTCTCTCCACAGGAGTGCTGTTCTGGTGCCTGCTGGACATCGTTCCAATTAAGAACGAGAAGGGAGACGTGGTTCTCTTCCTGGCCTCCTTTAAGGACATCACAGACACCAAAGGCAGAACCATCCCAGAGGAGAAGAAAGAAGGTCAGTTTAACATGTGTGTCCATGTGTGAGTGTGCTCTTGTAGTTCTATTTCATTGCTTTTATTACTGGAAATAACTCAAAACAACAAGACTCATGACTATTTCCCTCCCTCGTAATTAAGTACTGTTCCCACAGAAGAAATGGCTGAGGCTGTCTATCTTGCTCTTTACACACACACCTCTCTCTCTCTCCCTCTCTCTCTCTCCCTCTCCCTCTCTCTCTCTGTCCCTCTCTCTCTCTCTCCCTCCCTCCCTCTGTCCCTCTCTCTCTCTGTCCCTCCCTCTCTCTCCCTCTCCCTCTCCCTCTCTCTCCCTCTCCCTCTCCCTCTCTCTCTCTGTCCCTCTTTCTCTCTCTCTCTCTCTCTCTCTCTCTCTCTCTCTCTCTCTCTCTCTCTCTCTCTCTCTCTGTCCCTCTTTCTCTTTCTCTCTCTCTCTCTCTCTCTCTCTCTCTCTCTCTCTCTCTCTCTCTCTCTCTCTCTCTCTCTCTCTCTCTCTCTCTCTCTCTCTCTCTCTTAGCGTGAGATGAAAGCCTGAACATAATGGCTGTGGGGTTCTGAGCCTGAACATAATGGCTGTGGGGTTCTGAGCCTGAACATAATGGCTGTGGGGTTCTTAATGAATTTTGCGTTGTTTTCCTCCAAGACATTAGCATTTTTATGCTGGGATCCCGATAGAGAAACATGCTTTCATGTAGAAGTGAGGAATTCGCCAGACACCGCTCAGGTCACCTTAGTCCAGGGGAAACCCATAAACACGTTCTCACACACACACACACACACACACACACACACACACACACACACACACACACACACACACCCACACACACACTCATGCCAACATGCACACACACACACACACGCGTGCACAAGCACACATCAGTGATAACCCAGTTAACTCACACTCTGTCCCCAAGGCAGATTGGACAGTGTGTGATAAACAGGGGAACCCAGACTCTGTCCCTCTCCGCCCTTTGTCCCTTCCCTTTGCCTTTCCTCCACATCACCTTCCCTCCCTCACTTTTCCCTCTATTTTTAGATCGGTCCTTAGTTTGCTCTCTGTTCCCTACATGCTCCCTACTTCCTACTTTACCTTGCTTTTTCTTCTCCTGTCATCTTTCCCTTCCTCCTTTTTCTCCCCACCTTTTCCATCTTTCTCCCCCCTCGGAAATTCATTAGATCTAAAAATAGGCGTCTGTGTGCTCCTGCCGTGTCGTGTCCCCCAAGGCTGCCCAGGTTTATGGATGAGGCCTGTCTGCTTGCTTCGTCTGGGGTCCACCAACACGCACGCACACACGCTCACACACACACACACACTCACTCACACGCTCACACACACACACTTACACGCACTCACACACACACATACACGCTCACACACACCCGCACACACATACATTATACTCATATGTAAAGTATCAGTACATTATGTCTGTGAATGAATATACATACACCATTAGACACACACAAACATTTTTTACATTTTACATTTTAGTCATTTAGCAGACGCTCTTATCCAGAGCGACTTACAGTAAGTACAGGGATATTCCCCCTGAGGCAAGTAGGGTGAAGTGCCTTGCCCAAGGACACAACGTCATTTGGCCTGGCGGTGAAACGAACCGGCAACCTTCTGATTACTAGCCCGATTCCCTAACCGCTCAGCCATCTGACTCCCTAACAAGTGCAAATACTACCTAGTAAACTGTGGATGCCAGACAAAAGCAGTTATTATTCTTTAAAACTAATATTACTACAGTACAGTAATATCCCTAGAGTGATATCTCCCCTACGGTGGTCTCCTCCTGTCCTGTGGGTAGAAATGGGAGTCCACATCCAGCAACAATAAAGTGCCCCCTTCCATTACCAAGCTCCTCCATCACCTCCGATCACTACAGTGGGGTCTACATAACTTCATCACCCCAGATCTACTCCACAAGGACACACACACACACACACTAACAGAGACACGGTACTGTGTGTTTGGTAGATTAAATTGAGGTTCAGCTGCTGCTCCTTGGTCGTGACGCAGGAGGGGCAGTGGGACAGGATGTTCTGAGGCTGTTTCACTGTGATGGACTGTGTTACATCCTGGGCCCGATCAGTCCAATTCTCCACCATCCTATAAAAAACACCCGACGCCTTACCAGACCATAAAAGTCACTTAAGACAAACATTTACAGGTGTTTTGGAAGATACAGTTTAATACGTAATCATGCAGAGTTACATTATAGACTGAACAAAGGTTGACTATATATTTACTTGAGAGTTTGCATAAAGAAAAATTGCACTGCAAAAAGAAAAATTACACTCCAAAAAACCCTCTTTCAACCGAATTGCTCTTTATTTAAGTCTGAGTATTGCTCCTGCAGGTACATTCAACTTTTACATTTCATTTTTTAACTGCAGTTGAATATTTAGTGCTTCACCTCACATAATGACTTTTTCCATTTATCCCTGGGGGCCAAGCAAATTGAGCAATAACAATTCTCTTCCCATGTGTTTGTGTGCATCGGTGTGTGTGTGTGTGGATGTTCTTGCGGGTGTATATGTGCTTCCAAGTAACTGTGAGTGTCTGTATTTTTGGAACATGTGTGTCTGTGCATGCATGTGTGTGTCTGTGTGTGTTCATTCGTGCCTGTGTGTTTTCAGAGCGCAGGCCGGGCAAGATAAAGACTGGTTCACCGTTCAGTTCGGCTCGTCTGAGCAGCAACACGGTGCTGCGCCACATCTCTGGACACCTTCACAGCAGGGAGAAGAAGAAGAGCAAAATCAAGCTCAACAAGGTAGCATACTGAACTGAACACCAAAACAACCTCCACCACCCACAGGCTGCATGGAGCTCAGTGATTTGTGTTCGAGGTCATGGGGCCTGGCTCCAGGTCATGGGGCGTGGCTCCAGGTCATGGGGCGTGGCTCCAGGTCATGGGGCGTGGCTCCAGGTCATGGGGCGTGGCTCCAGGTCATGGGGCGTGGCTCCAGGTCATGGGGCGTGGCTCCAGGTCATGGAGCGTGGCTCCAGGTCATGGAGCGTGGCTCCAGGTCATGGGGCGTGGCTCCAGGAGGCTGGTGGGAGAGGCGGGGTGGGTAACATTGTGTTCCTTTACTGTCATGTAGTTCCCCAACCTGAACCTCAATTCAAACCACCGATCCCAATCCCGTCATCACAACTCAACATCGTCGATCCCTCGTCCTTACGGGTCATCATGCTAACATCATCCACCCATCTCTGTTTTTGACCAATCACAGAATGTGTTCGGGGACCCCCCCGCCCTGCCAGAGTACAAGGTAGCGGATGCCAAGAAGTCCAAGTTCATCCTGCTCCACTTTAGCACCTTCAAGGCGGGCTGGGATTGGCTGATCCTGCTGGCCACCTTCTACGTTGCCGTGACGGTGCCCTACAACGTGTGTTTCATCGGCGACGACGACCTGACCCGCAGCACCACCGTCAGCGACATCGCCGTGGAGATACTCTTCATCATCGGTGAGAGAATCCGTGTGAGTGTGTATACACACTCCACCATCCTATCGCATCACAGATCGTTGCTCCTTAACCTTATCTCGTCTAAATCTCCCTCTCTCCACATCCATCTGTGGTCCGTCTCCCTCGCCCGCCCGCCAGACATTGTGTTCAGTTTCCGCACAACGTACGTGAGCAAGTCGGGTCAGGTGATCTTCGATGCACGGCTGATCTGCATCCACTACATGACTACCTGGTTCATCATCGACCTGGTGGCCGCACTGCCGTTTGACCTCCTCTATGCATTCAAAGTCAGCGTGGTGAGTGATCGGATTGGCTAAGCCAGGCGCCTAATAGCATCCACTGTTGTCATGTTGACATAGCAGAGTCACTGTGTACTTCCAGAGTTGGTAAAGGAGATTTATGAATGATGTGAATGTATTTCTTACTGACATAAGTCACATTTATATGATTATGCCGAGATGAAGCTGTGCACATAGTGGTTCTGTACCATACGTTACAGGTCTCATGACTAATGACCAAATATTGTTGTGCCAATAGTCCTCTTATCTACCCTGTCGTCTGTAGGACCTCATCACAATGACACCAGAATTGATTGTTACGTAAACAATGATTACATTTACATTACATTTAGTCATTTAGCAGACACTCTTATCCAGAGCGACTTACAGTAAGTACAGGGACATTCTCCCCGAGGCAAGTAGGGTGAAGTGCCTTGCCCAAGGACACAACTTCATTTGGTTGGCATAGCCGGGAATCGAACTAGCAACCTTCTGATTACTAGCCCAATTCCCTAACCACTCAGCCATCTGACTCCCTGATTGTTTCAATGCGGTTTGACTCAGCATATCTCAAACAGCTGCAGAACCCTAATCTTGTAGCCTACCTTAAAAACTATTATACTTTACCATTGAAACACTTCCTGGTGAGTTGGAGTGAGATGGATTTCTCCTCTGAGATGTGTAGTGGGTAGAGATATGGAGCAATTAGAACAGGGACACTCAGTGGATGAATCTTCTTACTGTGTTGTCATTGGCTGAGTTATATTACCCAATGGAAACACAACTCTTCACAGGAGATTTTGAGGATGCTGGGAGTTTTGGTCTCTAGTCTCTCTAATTGAAAGAAAGACAATATATTGGACACCCCCCCCCCCACACACACACACAGACACAAACACACACCTACCCACTCACACACACAGACACACTGATGGCGACCAAACACGTCAGTGTTTCCTCATCCCATGAAAGAACAACAAGAAATCACCACCGTTCCACAGGGGCTCATTTAAACTGGGACAAGAAGGAGCGAAGGAGAGAAAGAAAGAGTGCATCCAAATGCAGAATACAACAACTAGAGGGTGTGGAAGAGGTGAACGACCAATCACGGAAGAGAAAGAACCGAGGAGAGAACATGGGAGAGGGCATTCTTTCACGGGAAACGGTTGATTACATTTACATTTAGTCATTTAGCAGACGCTCTTATCCAGAGCGACTTACAGTAAGTACAGGGACATTCCCCCGAGGCAAGTAGGGTGAAGTGCCTTGCCCAAGGACACAACGTCATTTTGGCACGGCTGGGAATCAAACTGGCAACCTTCAGATTACTAGCCCGACTCCCTCACCGCTCAGCCACCTGACTTAACATTTGATTAAAAATGTAAAAAAAAACAACAGCATAAGGAGAGAGGTTTTTTAAAGTTTTTTTTTACACAGTAGCTAGTGGACTTGAGGGAGACAGACAATGACAGACAATGCACAACCGAAGGACCAAGTGCTCAAGAGAGACTCGTGCAAGATAGTGAACAAATGACAGGGTGCTGCAGGCGAGAGGCCTGGCTGCTTCCAGACTCTATTTGTGGAAATACCATGGCGTCCCAGCGGAGAGGGGTGTGGGCCGCGACGGCACTGGGGCACAGGCTGGGGGGACGCCAGGGGGGCGCAGGCGTGCCTGGTAATTGCTGAGCCGTTTGAAGTGATGTCCCCTGCTAAGGCTCTGGGCCATATTTCACCAGAATGAGTTGAGGGGCCCTCTGTGCTATCATCCTCAGTCTCTCCTTTTCTCCCTTTCTTCCTTTCTCCCTTTCTCCCTCTCTCCCTCTCTCTCTCTCTCTCTCTCTCTCTCTCTCTCTCTCTCTCTCTCTCTCTCTCTCTTGTTCGCCCTCTCTTTGTCTTTCTTTCCCTCTCTCTCGTTCCCTCTCCTCTTTCTCTCTTTGTCTCTCTCTCGTACACACTGATTCTGTTTTTCTCTCTCTGTTCTCATTCTTCTGTCTCGCTTTCTACGCCTTCTTTTTCATTTCTTTTTAAGGTTGCCATGTCTACTTTCCATAACTTATATCCCATACACCAGGGAGGGTCACCAAAACCAATATGAGGTTCTCTGACTGTTCTCTGAGATGGCATTATTACACAGAGTCCGTGGGCACCTTGCTTGTTTATTAATCCTTTAATTTTGTCTCTATTAAACTTGAATGGATCCTGGAGGGCTGGTTGATAAGCAAGTGTCCTACCAGCTCCCAGTATGACTCCTTATGGTTGTCCTAATCCCCTTTGCGACTAATCAGAAAACAAACATGGCGAGTCCAAACTTCCTGATTGGATCGTATAGTGCTGGAGGCGTGGCCTGAGGGCGAAAGATAATGAACTGTGCAGCACCGCCTTAGCAAACCAGCAGCGGTGGCAGAATACTAAATTCTACCCCTGATGAGCAGCAAAAATGGAATATTGGAAAGTGTGTGTGTGTGGGGGAGAGGGGATGGGGGGGGGGGGCGTATGAATAAAAAGTAGAGGAGAGGACGAGTGAGAGATGTATAAATCATATCTTTCTCCTCCAGTTAGAAGAGTATGGTGTCTGACAGTGCTCTGTCGCCCTGCCCCGGCTGGTTAGGGGTGGCTGATAGATGGAGGAGAGGAGACACAGACCCCCAGGGCTCCAGCAGATTCATTATCCCTCATCCCCCCACCCTGACTATGTCATCTATATGGTGCCTCTATTCATCATCATATAGATGAAATGAGTCTGCATAGAGCCTACATAGCTTGACATACAGGAAGGGGGGGGAATTACTTAAAAACACCACCAATCCCATCATGTTTATTGTCTTTCCCTGTCTGTTAGATTCAGTTCCTTCTTTTTTTTCCTATCGTTCTCCTCCCTTTGTTTCCTGAGTTCCCCCCCCCCTCATCTCTTTCTGTTACCTTGCTACACAATTACTGTCCCACTTTCTGCCTCGCTTTTATCCGTTTCCTCCTCTAGTCCTCACAAGCAAACCCCCTGCCTCTCAGGCACTCTCAACTGAGAGTGAGAGATAGAGAGAGAGAGAGAGAGAGAGAGAGAGAGAGAGAAGGGGGAGAGTGGTTATAAGTGAGGAAAAGAGTGGACTGGGATGGAATGGAGAGGGAAAGACATGCACACACACACACACACGTGGGGCCGTACATGATGGTCATTATTGCTATTTTACACTGAAGGACAACCTGTTCACTGACTTGATATCGACATTTCTACGAGACCGGTCTCTCAATATAGAACCGGTTCAACAGTTGGAATTCAGTTGACTCGACGGATGGAGCGAGACAGAAATGAGAACATGGCCAGTTCTCACTTTGACCTCAGAGCTCTGGTCTCTTTATGGCTCCCTTCTAGTTTATATATGTCACCTGACTCTTTATGTTGTCTGTGTGTGTCTGAGTGTGTGTCTGAGTGTGTGTGTGTCTGTCTCTGTTAAACTGTGTGTGCCTCTGGTTTATCGCTGCTCTCCCGTGAGCTTTACTGTCTGCCAGGGCGACAAAGGGAAATTGCTGTTCACTTTCAAAGCCTTGTTAAAACGCTGCTTCGTGTATAGGCTTGCATGCTGGGAGGAAATCACTGTGCTCCCTCTCTGACTTCAGCCTTCAGCAGCAAGATGTAAAATGTCAGGATATGAGATGGGTTGAGGATGTGTAAAGCTTCACCGCTGTAAGGAAAAGAAGTTCTCGACCACTTCTGAGACTGCTGTACGTGACTACTACAGCTCTATACAACCCGCAGTTCTCTTGTAGACAGCAGTGATGATGATAGTAAAGAGGATTACGATGACGATGATGATGTCGATGGTCATGAGAAGAATGATGTGGATGATTATGATCACAGTGGTGATAGCAATGACATAAGTTGATGACGAATCGTCCGTGAACTCCTTCCAAAGGGTTGGAACCATCAAACTCGTCACTAGCTCTGTAACGCTCCCCGCCCCGCCCGCCCTGTCCCAGGTGTCCGTGGTGCACCTGCTGAAGACGGTCCGTCTGCTGCGCCTGCTGCGCCTGCTGCAGAAGATGGACCGCTACTCCCAGCACAGCACGGTGGTCCTGACCCTGCTCATGTCCATGTTCGCCCTGCTGGCCCACTGGATGGCCTGCATCTGGTACGTCATCGGCAAGAAGGAAATGGAGGCCAACGCCTACTCCTGGGACATCGGTGAGTTGATTGGTCGAGTCTGGAACGATGGATCGGTGAGTTGATTGGTCGAGTCTGGAACGATGGATCGGGGAGGATATCTGCGAGCGATTGATTGTGTCCGAGGGAGATGTTAGGCGGAGGTGGATTTTTGCATTCAGGATATTAGTGAGTAAGAAGCTATGAATGACTTTTCATGTAGGTGTTAGTGGGCGGCTTGTCCTGTCTTAGCGGGGTTGAAGGTGGGCAGCTACTTGTGTCTGAGGGGATCAATGATAGGACTTCCAGTTCCAGGAGACAGCGAAGGTAGCCATGAATGAGTTAGTAGTGATGTAACCGGAGGTAACATCATTTCCTGTGTCTACCTTTGTTAGCTTCACCGCTAGCACCTCCCTGGCCTTAATTGCTAAATTAATTCTTTTTTTTTATTGATCCTCATTCCATCGATTCCTAATGAGAGCCCAGAATTAAATAATCACCTGAAAGAAAACTAATGTGTCAGTGAGTCTAAAAAGTGTTTTGTGTCAATTTGTTTAATCTGTGTATTCACTTATTTCTCAGTGTTTTGATTGAGTGTTGAGGGGATTCCTAATGGAATGAATATGGCAAAGACCTCCTTCCACCTCTCCCACACTGCATAATGAGACCTCTAGAGATGATTCCTTGTCAGTATCGATAATCCTGCCTTATTCTCAATTACACCCCCAGCCGTCTCCAAACTGATTCTGGGTCAGTATCGATGGGACCATGAGAAGGGATACTGCTGTTTTTTTATTTGTATTTTTTTCTCTCCCCAATTACGACGTCTCAAAGTCATAAGCTGGTCTGGGGTCAGTGTTTGAGTCGGAGTATTAATGCTCTGTATCCCAATTACGCTCTTCTAAATCTGATTTTGCACCGGCGGGCGCGAGCCCAGGGGAGCTCCATCCAATTACCATTCCTCAATGTCTGTTGAAGGTCTCCTGGGCCCGCCGCCTCCACGCTCGCGTCACACAGACAGTCCTGATCTGGCCCAGGATCAGATCTGCCTCTCAGACACCTGATAGCACTCATGTATGGATCGGAGGCACCCCTGGTCCTGATGCAGCTCCTTTAGAGCTATGCCGTTATCTACAGTTCTGTAGACTGAAAACAGTGGTTTCCACTGATCAAACTCTCATGCTCTGTCTACTTTTTGTCTGTCTATCCATTCATCAATCCATCAATCCACCGATGTACCCAACCCCATCCATCCACCCATTCATCAATCCACCCATGTACCCAACCCCATCCATCCATCCACCCATTCATCAATCCACCCATGTACCCACCTCCATCCATCCATCCGTCCTCCAGGCTGGCTCCATGAGCTGGGCAAGCGTCTGGAGTCTCCGTACGACGCCCTGGGGATGGGGAACGGGACGGGGGCCAGCGGGCCCTCCCTGAGGAGCGTCTACATCGCCTCGCTCTACTTCACCCTGTCCAGCCTCACCAGCGTGGGCTTTGGCAACGTCTGCGCCAACACCGACGCCGAGAAGATCTTCTCCATCTGCACCATGCTCATCGGAGGTGGGGGGCGGTCACGCCGCGGCCACGCTGGCATGCGCTCGGTTCCAGGCGCTGCCTCTTAGTGTTTGGTCTAGCGTGTCTAGTCAGGGTGTCATCGTTTGACAAAGAGTAGCGCTAACTAGCTGATTAGAGCAGATGTGATCTGGCTTTAGCTGGTGCAAACTGGATTTGTCTCGGTTTTGGATTGAAGTGAGGGCACGGTAGCAGGGTACTCTCTGTGGAATCTCCCCATATTGGCTGTGTTAAATGTCCCTGGCTGCCTGAGGGCAGTTACACCCTCATCTCTCACACACACACACACAAACACACAAACACACACTGGTGTATGCACGCACACATACACACACTGGTGTATGCACACATACACACACATGCGTGTACGCGTGTACCCACGTGCACAGATAAACGCACACACACACCTCCAATTTCTCCCCTGTGTGTGTTAACGTGAGATGGAAACAAATACACAAGGCGCCTATCCAGATTTATAGTGGAGCATAGGTCAGACAGCTTAGTGAGAGAAATTGGATTAGAACTGTAGCCCCAAGTGGGAAGAGGGGAAGCAAATAAATAATATCATTCTATACTCCCCAGCTTCTGCTAATTGCACCACAAGGTACACTCTAGTATGTCTGTTTATATTGTGTTTATACGTCATTCAGATGATAAATTAACAATCAACACAACAGTCTCTCGTTTCTTTTCTTTCTATTTACATATATGCCTCTCTTTTCTCCTCACCCTCTCTACCTTTTTCGCTGCCCCTCCTGCCCCCCCCCCCCCTGTCTCCCCCCAGCTTTGATGCATGCCCTGGTGTTTGGTAACGTGACAGCCATCATCCAGCGAATGTACTCGCGCTGGTCCCAGTACCACACCCGCACCAAAGATCTCAAGGACTTCATCCGTGTCCACCACCTGCCCCAGAGCCTCAAGCAGCGAATGCTCGAATACTTCCAGACCACCTGGTCTGTGAACAACGGCATTGACTCCAACGAGGTACTCACACACACCTCACACACGCCATAAACACACACACACACACAACTCAAACACATACCTCACATACACATACCTCACACACACACCTCGCACACACTTCACACACAACTCACATTCTGGGTTTTTTCCACTGAAAGTTTTCTATTTATATTATGGAAAGTGACACCATTGCAATTCACCAATCAATAATGTATCCCGTGTTGCTGAGATGAGTTTGAAGTGATCACACTGGTGTTAATGGGAAAAGCCAGCCACATTGTGATTGGAATCTATAGGGGGTGTAGTATTGGTGTCAGGAGAGCTTTTAAGGGTTAACGTCTTGTTGTATATTTGCGCTTATGTCAGTTTGTGGGGGATGGAAAGAGAGAGAGAGACAGGAGGAGGGGGGATTGGAGACACAGAGAGTTAGGAGATAGGGAGGGAGAGAGTGAGAGTGAGAGTGAGAGTGAGAGTGAGAGTGAGAGAGAGAGAGAGAGAGAGAGAGAGAGAGAGAGAGAGAGAGAGAGAGAGAGAGAGAGAGAGAGAGAGAGAGAGAGGAGAGAGAGAGAGATGGTGATGGAGTACGCGTAAGTGAAGTGAAAGTCTGTCCCTAAACATAAATTGACAGGGCTGCCACTGACGGAGAGGAAGAGGAGAGGGAAGGCAGAGGCAGAGACAGAGACAGAGACAGAGACAGAGACAGAGACAGAGACAGAGACAGAGGCAGAGGCAGAGACAGAGGCAGAGACAGAGGCAGAGGCAGAGGCAGAGGCAGAGGCAGAGGCAGAGGCAGAGACAGAGACAGAGACAGAGACAGAGGCAGAGGCAGAGGCAGAGGCAGAGACAGAGACAGATGCTTGAACATGCCAGTCCTGCCCCACCCAGAAGAGACCTGTTTACCTGGGAGACTCTCGTAACAGAGATGGAGTGATGAATCACAGACATATGAATTATAGATGGGACTGTTGATTAAAGTCAGCCTGGCTCTGATGAGTCATTGATCGCGCTTGTCTACACATCTCTGCCCGGGACAAAGACATGTCATAAGACGTTTCGACTTTCAGAAGTGTGACAGCGACAGTGTGTTGGATGGGTGTTCAATGTCAACATTATCGGGTGGTGTAGATGGATGTGTGATACTGTATTTCCTGTAATATGTAACCGGAGTGTGGTTACCCTATGCCAAGGTCTTCCTCCAAAGCCTGGGTCCAACAAGAAGGGTTAAGGAGTTAAGAGGGGGGTCTTTTACAGCAACATCTTTAACTTTCTCGCATCACCTCATCGCTGCTCTCTAACGGCCCCTCTCTCCGCCACCAAGCTGCTGAAGGACTTCCCTGACGAGCTGCGCTCCGACATCACCATGCACCTGAACAAGGAGATCCTGGAGCTGTCGCTGTTCGCCTCGGCCAGCAGGGGGTGCCTGCGCTCGCTGTCCCTCCACATCAAGACCACCTTCTGCGCCCCGGGGGAGTACCTGCTGAGGCAGGGAGACGCACTGCAGGCCATCTTCTTCGTCTGCTCCGGGTCCATGGAGGTGCTGAAGGACGGCATGGTGCTGGCCATCCTGGGTGAGACGGAGAGAGGAGAGGAAAGGAGGAGAGGAGAGGAGGAGAGGAGACAGGGGGAGAGGAGAGAGGTGAGAGTGGGGCGGGGGGTGGAGGAAGGGAGAGGGGCTACAGAGATGTCAGAGAGAGAGAGAGAGAGAGAGAGAGAGAGAGAGAGAGAGGAGAGAGAGAGAGAGAGAGAGAGAGAGAGAGAGAGAGAGAGAGAGAGAGAGAGAGAGAGAGAGAGAGAGAGAGAGAGAGAGAGAGAGAGAGAGGAGGTTAAGGGGGGAGGGCGAGTGCTTAGTGACAGAACTTTAGACATGAGAAACTCTCACAAATGATTGTAGTGTAAACTGGGAACAGGGCTGGTCATAAAGTCTAGATGGGATTAGACATGAGACGGTTGAGGCAGTATCCCGCTCACCCACCACTTGCTGTCCTGCATCCAGACAGAGTAGCATTCAGAGACAGTCATATTCAGACAGAGTTACATTCAGAGACAGTCATATTCAGACAGAGTAGCATTCAGAGAGCAAAACGTTTAGGACAGAGTTACATTTAGAGGGAGTTCCATTCATTTTGTGAGCCCATTTTTTACAATGTGTGTTGTGTGTTTTTGTCTGTATTTGTCTGTGTTTCAGAATGGTTCTTGTTTACTGTGTACGGAAAATCATACTGCTGCGTCTAGTTTAGTGTCTGTTTTCTGTGTCCGTGGTGCTATACGTGTTTACATCCGAAATGGAGACGTGCATGCGTGTTTACTAGCCCTGTGTGGGGTGGTGTATGTGTGTATCCGTTTAACAGGGAGAACCGTGTTTCTCAGCTCTCCTGCTGACTGTGCAGAAGGTCAGGCTGACATTGATTGTGTGGAGAAAGGTAGAAGTCAACAGTGTCGTCACGCAACCCAAACCCTGCCTCTGCCACAACCCTAAGCCAAGCAAAGTGGCACACAATAGAGATGGATTTAAACACCTGACTCATTCAATCTTGTTGGACCAGGTGTGTTCATAGAGGCATGGGAGAAGAAAGAGACAGAAAAGACAAAGAGAGAGCGAGAGATGGAGGGAGTGTTGGCACAACAGGCGAGAGACGGGAGAGAGAGACCGAGAAACAGGAAGAGAGGGAGAGGGGCACAAGAGAAAGGCAGAGAGGGAGGAGAGAGTAAAAAAGATAAATAGAAACATAGAGGTAAATAGAGAGGAGGGAGGGGAGGAAAGTAGAGAGAGAAAGGTAGAGGGAGAGCATTACAACAGCATGCCCAACTATGTCCCTGAGTGCTTGGTCAGAACACTTTTATCAGAATTAACAGTATTCAATGTTCACAATGATCATGTTCACAATGACCATCATGAATACTTTATCGTCATTGAGAGGATTTTTCTGCAGCACATGGTCAAGAAACACAAGCCATACAACACTAAAATAGAAAGCTTGGAAACAGTT
>NC_085037.1:10364539-10402039 GCF_963692335.1 Osmerus eperlanus
GTTGTGGTGTGTGTCTGTCTGGCTGGCCATGGGTCTGGCTCGGTATATTCATATAATATATTTGTACTAATAATGAAGAATACATGTATTATTTCACCATTGTCACCACTACTCGGTTCATGCACATATTCCACCATGCTGTTAGAAGTAATTATGTTTAAAACTGTCCCACAGAATGCAGGAATAAATGAAGGCAATAGTTTGTGAGAGTGATAGAGGGAGAATGGAAGAGAGATGGAGAGCAGAAATAGCTTCATCTCCTGGAGGAACACTGCAGGAGTAATTACAATCAGGTGTCTCTTCAGCATCTCTCTCTTACTCCTTTCTCCCCCCCCCCCTCTCTCTCTCTCTCTCTCTCTCTCCTCTCTCTCTCTCTCTCTCTCTCTCTCTGTCTCTCTCTCTTTCACTCTTTCACTCTCTTTCACTCTCTCTCCCTTCCTCTCCCTCTCTCTCTCTCTCCTCTCTCTCTCTCTCTCTCTCTCTCTCTCTCTCTCTCTCTCTGTCTCTCTCTCTCTCTCTCTGTCTCTCTCTCTCTCTCTCTCTTTCACTCTCTCTCTCTCTCTTGCTCTCTCTCTTTCTCTCTCTCTCTCTCTCTCTCTCTCTCTCTCTCTCTCTCTCTCTCTCTCTCTCTCTCTCTCTCTCTCTCTCTCTCTCTCACTGCTGTCCCATTTACGCACAAACACGCAAATACACAGACACATAGACTAAAATACACTTCCAGTACACACACCGCTGCAGGGTGACAAATTAAACTAATGTTCGGAGGGGCATCCTGAAACTGAGGTCAGTGTCTTTGTGGGAAATTAAGTAATTACCCAAAATGGGGGGGGTTTCAGGGCGAGGCCAAGGGAATTCTTGGAAGACAGTGTTGCCAAGTTCTGTTTGTTAGGGCTGTGGTTACTGTTCCACTGTGGCCATGGTTACAGTACTCGGGTTAACATGATGTTGTCTTTTCACTTCGTATGTCCCGGCTCTCACTCTCACTCTTCTCTGTTTCCCTCAAGGTCATCTCCAGAATGGTCAACAAACCATTAGATACTCAGGTACTACTCCAAGCACACACACACCCTCACACACACACACACACTCACACACACACATACGTAGGTACACACTCGCATACATGAACAGGTCATCTCCTGAAAAGGAACACTTTCAACAATGAATCGTAATCTGTGACACCCATTATTATTATTATTATAAGCTGTTGGATGCCTCGACCTAACACTAATGCTGAACAACAAAAATGACTTTTTTAATGTGCCCATTTCTTCTTCTTTACGACCAGTCCCACTGGAGTTACCTTCTTGATTCAGAGCCCGTAAATAGCTCAGAATAATGATGTTGAAAACTTCCTCCAAAATGATTTTCCCTGACAGTGCGTTCAGCTGCAAAAGAGTGTCCTCGCCTCTCTCCCTCGCTCTCCTAATTGACACAACGGCTCTTTGGGACATAATGACTGGAGTGCTGATGGAGAGCTCGGTGGAGGTTATGGGGATGGAGGGATGAGGAAAGGATGTTAATTGATGGCTAAGCTACGAGTTCATTGATTGACAGACTTTCCGAGGACATTTTGGATCCGTTATTTACGTTGTTAAAGTTCTTAAAATGAACCTTGGTCTTATTCTCAATAAATATAATTCCTAAAGACCATTGGAGGTCAATCATGAATAACATCATTGCATCAGTAACCTCAAACTAACCTGATTTAAACTCAGAACATTGGCAGGAAATCAATAAACACGGTATTTCGGTTTTTGTCTATCCAATTTTACGAGAGGAACCTCATGAGAGTTCTAGCACTCTACAGGGAGGGTGATTACGGTGAGGATGTTTATTATTGAACCGCTTGACCTGAAGCCGTGAGGGTCAAAGGTGACACTGGTCGTTACAAATGAAGGCCGAATATCTTATGCACAGGTCTTTTTCTTTTTCTTGGCACTAAGCCTCTCAAAAAGAAAATTGTTGGAGCTCCAAAATAATCACTGAACAGACCACTCTCTCCTCTTTCATGGTATAATTAGACATCAGCATCAATTCAGTTGAATCCAAATGCAAGCGCTTACTATAAAGAGGGGGGGAATGGTGTTAGCAGCCGACAGCAACTTCACAGACATATAAAACCTGAAAAAGGTTCATCTTCCTCAAGGGGGCCGAATGTTCTTCAGCCAAGAATTTAAGTAATAACATACACTATGTCTTTAACTTTTGACCATGTCTGTCTCTCTCCTGCACCAAGATTAGCCTCTGATGACCTGTCCCAGTGTTCGAAGTGTAGGCTATCTAAGTGTGTAAAATGTCACCGTAAACTCAACGTTGTTTCGCATCTCCTTTCCCTCTGCTCTCAGACCGGAGGGAGAGGGAACGGGATTCAAGGCTATCCATCCATCATCGAACGCACGGAGCAGGAGGAAGAGGAGGAAGAGGAGGATGAGGTTGTGTGTGTGTCTCCGTCACCGACGTGGGACCGAGGGGTGCCCGCCAGGGACGGGTCCAGCTGCAGGCTCCCGGCGGGCCGGGACAAGCAGGACAGCCGAGCGGAGCAACAGAGCAGCGGGAGATCCAAGAGGAGATCCAAGAGGAAGATCAAGATCCATCAGACAGCCCTCACCATGTTGGGACCCGTCTAACCTCAGCCCCAGGTGTGTGTGTGTGTCTGTCGTTCTGTCTGTCCATCTGGTATGTAGTCTCACAGTCGGTTCCCAGTATCCAACATCTAATGTGTGTGTGTGTGTGTGTGTGCGTCCTGCAGGGTAGTGGATGGTACAGAGGACAGTGATGGAGCTGAGAGCTCCCCAGCTTTCTCCTTCTCCCCCAGTCGAGCGCGTCCGGTCAGCTGTCCTGACAACACCCCAACAGGAGCCCCGGCCTCAGTCCCAGCCTCAGCCCCGGCCTCAGCCCCGGCCTCAGTCCCAGCCTCAGCCACAGCCTCAGTCCCAGCCTCAGCCCCAGCCTCAGTCCCAGCCTCAGCCACAGGTCTCTACATCCATCACAGTAACCTTAGAAGTCATTTAATCTGCTGAGTAACAGTAACAAGGCAGATATGATATCACTTTCTGTCTGAATTGCGTTGCAGACATTCTGCAGGTCAGCACTGCAGAGTTAGCAGCCAAGGCGGACGAGACCAGGGGAAGACTACAACACCTTGACCAGGAGGTACACGTCTTTCTGTGTTCATGTGTGTGTGTTGGTGTGTGTATGTATTCATGTGTTTGTGTGTGTGCTCATACGTGTGTTGGTGTGTGTATGTGTTGATGTGTGTGTAGGGTTGGCTAAAACATTCCGCATTACTCAGGTGTGCTTCTGGCGCTCAGGAAGCCCCAGCCATATGGCCTTCTCTGGTGGGGAAGAGATGGATGGAGAGATGGATGGGCGAGGACAAATAGAGGAGGGAGAAACAGGTAGAACAGCAAGAATGTCCCCTTGACCATCTCCAGGCGATTCGGGGGAGAGGTAGAACAGGACAGTGTAGCGTCACAGACGGAGAATGCTCTGGAACGCTGTGTTGCGAGGTGCCTCAGAATGTTCAGGCAGCATTCTGGAATTTGTGGTTTCTCTCAGTTCTACACACAGCGTCATATCCCATGGCTTTGATTGGCAGGTGGCTAAATTGACATTAGGCTTTTGGCAGGTGAGGCGCGGTGTATGGATCCCCTGTGGTGTCTGACTGTATCACCTGGTCTGACCTGATGGAGAGAGGGAGGGAGAGAGGGAGGTGTTGAAGGGAGAAAACAGAGAGGTAACTAAAAAAGAAACAGAAGAGGAAACGAGGATGAATGTGGAACATGAGGGGGCACGGCCATAAGTGCAGAATCACCTCTCTCTCTCTCTCTCTCTCTCTCTCTCTCATCTCTCTCTCTCTCTCTCTCTCTCTCTCTCTCTCTCTCTCTCTCTCTCTCTCTTTCTCTCTCTACCTGTCTCCCTCTCTCTCTCTATCTGTCTCTATCTGTCTCCCTCTCTCTCTCCCTCTTTCTCTTTGTCTCTGTCTCTCTCTCTCTGCGAGGACAGTGTTTGACAGGTTGTCTCTCAGCATGGTCTGCAAGCTTTGTAATCCTCACCTGAGCCAGACCATGCTGGTCGCCGTGGGTGACGGAAAGGAGGAAAAGGAGGAAGGGAGGGGTGGTGTGGTGTAGGGGAGTTAGTTCGACCCCTAACCCCCTCTCCTCCCACAAACACCACACCCCTCTGGTTGTAGATCCTACTCAAGTAGGGTTTTTTTTTTTCGAGTCATAAACCCAATTTCAAGGACAAATAAAGTAAAACAGCTTTATACTGTGTCTGTGTAAGTGTAAAACAATTCCATCTTGGCCATATCTATCTGGATCAATAATTGCCTACTTTGCAGTATATTACCATCCTCAATTATGTCGGAAATCCCACTAATGCTAGATCAGCCAACTGCCCAATGGTCTATGAACTATAACACCTGCCCTTTGAACCCTAAGCTTCCCGCCTCACGATTGATGCACATTCTCCCAGCAGGACGTGGATGACTCATTAGTTTGGAGGAACACAAGGCCAAAGGGGTGACCTCTACTTCCTGTAAATCCTAATCAACACCTTGGCAGGAGATCTGGAACAGTGACAGGCTCCCATGAACGTGTCAACCTTCAGTAATTCTCCTCAGAACATTATGAGGTTGACATACATATCTGATCCACAGGGTAGAACGTTGACTCACAACTACAGTACCACAAACACACCCATGCACACCGTACGTCACACCATATTCATTATTATGGTCTATCAAGGATCTATGCATGATCAAGAACCTTAGTACTAAGGTAGCTCTCAGTTCTTACAACTGATTCATGGCCAGAAGGTTTTTCATTCCACCAACGGCTCTGGAGAGAATTTAGGGTTATGGTCTCATTGGAAGCGTATGGGTGAAGTTAACCTTGAGACACCTGGTACCTGGAGCTGCTGGTCTGTCAGTCCGTCTGTAGTTCATGTTTGTCTGTTTCTATCTCAAAGAACATGCTGTCTGTCTTAGAGGTGACATGAGGCTGAAATTGTGTTGGCGGCAAAGCTGATTGGACTGGCCTGCCTCACTCAGCGCTTCTATTTTTACCGGAGCCTTAGTTTATTCTGTGAGTTTCATCTGTCTCAGGAGAGATGCTGGGTTCGGGGGGGGGGGGGGGGGGGGGGGGGGGGGAAGAAAGAGAAGGATGGAGAGGGGTGAGCAAGATAAGATAGGGAAAGATGCAGTGCTAGGGAGCACGGAGCAGTGAGGCCTCTACAGTATGTGCCTGGCTGGTTCTCCTCCTGACGCCTCCTGACTCCATGACATCAGCATGATTTCCCAGTGTACCACGGCTGTGTGCTGACGCGTGCGTCCGCTTGTGTTGAAGTGCATGGCGTGATGGATCACTCCGCTTGCTTTGAGTGACACGGGCAGCTGGCACGTTGGCAGGGTGCCTTCGCCGTTCCCTCTCTGGGAACACCAGTGAAATACTGTAGTACTAATCACCCCATGGTCTTACCACCAATCAGAACAGAGGGTGGTATAGACCAAGGCTTGTGTTGATATTGGGAGTCAGGTGGCTGAGCGGTGAGGGAATCGGGCTAGTAATCCGAAGGTTGCCAGTTCGATTCCCGGTCATGCCAACTGACGTTGTGTCCTTGGGCAAGGCACTTCACCCTACTTGCCTCGGGGGAATGTCCCTGTACTTACGCTAAATGACTAAATGTAAATGTAAATGATAATGCACAAGTCATAATTGCTCAAAATGCCTGCCTCGAAACAGACAATATTACCTGATCCAGAATGGCTGTCGTAATAATGGTTGATTTAGGGTGGCAAGGATGAAATTGATGGTTCTCTATTGGTTGATTGCCATTGATAAGAGTCAAAGTGTTACCAATTTGGTAGATCCTCAGGCATGGTCTGAAAGGCAACACCTAAATGTCAGCCTGTTGTATTTTCTCTCGAATGTCCGTCTGTGACAGTGGCACTGTGTGTGTGTGTCCTTAGGTGACCTCTCTGGGGAAGGAGGTAGCGGACCTGGGGAACTTGATGAAGGGCATGGCCCACCTGATGGAGTCGCTCCTGTCAACGCCCCCTTCAGTCTGCCCCACCCACTTCTCCTCCAGACACTCCGCCTACCTTTCACACCCCACCCCCCCTCAGTCGTACCCCTCTGAGACTGCGCCCCTCTGGACGGACACGGCCCTCGCCACCGCCTCTCCTGTCACGCTCGCCCAGCGGCACCTTGGGATACGACATGCAAACACTGACTCAGCCGTCCAGCCTAGACCACCGGAGACCCAGCTGAGGTACTCCTGTCCCGGCCCAGCCCCGGGACCCCGCTCACCCCCCTTCCTCCCGTACAGCTCCCTCCAGCCAGCCCTGTCCTCCTCCTCCCTTACGGACACCTCCACGGAGCCCCTGCTGCCCCCCTCGCCCCTTGCCTTGTCTGGGACCCGCCTCTACAGGACGGGGGACGCTAGCAGCAGGTCACGGGCGCACAGTCTGGAGACCCCTCCTCCACCTCCGCAGGAAAGGACACACAGGGGCGTTTCTGCCCTCCTCCACAGCTCTGGGAGTCTGCCTCGACCCGGCAGGAGGTACCTGTACAGGGATTTGTAGCAGACTGTTGTGGACCGGACTCTATTGTGGACTCATGTGGACTAATTGGTGGCCTGGCTTAGGTATCTGTAGACAGCTACAGACTGGACAGATAACCAGGTTCCAGTATCAGCAGTGTGACTGTGACAGGAACGCACAGAGATCTTCTATAGCAACTTCTCATTTCCTTTGGTTTCCAAGGCACGTTTTTTAAAATATAAAACAATATAAAATAGCATGGGGGAAAGTAAAGATGCTGCAGCTAGCTAGGTGCTGTAGTAATGTTAGATTTACATTGTAGAGATATTAGGATATATCGAGTTGTACTGTAGATGCACGATGGGTGGCAGAATGATGGTGGCTACCCCACCACCCCCCCACTACCTCCTTCTCCCCCAGGCCAATAGGAGAAGAACAGCAGGAAGACAACGTTATTGAGGACAGCGGGATTAAAGGAGAGTGGATCTGGGCTGGAGGAGAAAAGGATGGAGGAGGTGGAGGGGGTTCTTTCCTGCTCCTTGCCCACGGCTCGTTTCAGGTTGGCTGGGTTGGATGACAGAGTGTGTGGGGATGGGAGGGGGGGTGGGGAGCGGTAGATGGGAAGGCTTCCAGTTCTTTACCCACTTCACCCCCCATCCTGATTTTTTTGTCAATGTCTGGTCCACTGGATATGAGGCTGTCTGGCTGGTGGCTGGCTAGCTGGTGGATGGGAGGCTGGCTGGCTGGTGGATGGAGGGAAGACTGGCTGGCTGGCTGGCTGGCTGGCTGGCTGGCTGGTTGGCTGGTGGATGGATGGATGGATGGATGGATGGATGGAGGGCTGACTGGCTGGTGGATGGAGGGCTGACTGGCTGGTGGATGGAGGGCTGACTGGCTGGTGGATGGAAGATTGACTGTCTGGTGGATGGAGGATTGACTGGCTGGTGGATGGAGGATTGACTGGCTGGTGGATGGAGGATTGACTGGCTGGTGGATGGAGGGCTGACTGGCTGGTGGATGGAGGATTGACTGGCTGGTGGATGGAGGGCTGACTGGCTGGTGAGTGAGTGAGTGTGAGGCTAGCTGGTGATGGCTGGATCTGAAGGAGAAGAGGATGGTGTTTGAGAGAAAAAGGGTGAATTGTTGGAGTCTGCTCTTTAGCGCTGGTCCCCTGGGGGAAGGAAAGGGGGGAGATGGGGGTGGGAGGTGGAGGGGAGAGAGGGGCATGTAGTGCCAGGGGCGACAGCCCCTGCTGTCTGTTGTCAAACTGTGCACAGCGAAGGGACTCACTTCCTCTTTCTTTCTCTTGTTCTCCTCTTTCTCTCACTCAGTCTCTCTCTGTCTCTGTGTTTGCATGCCTCTCCAAGCCTTTTCAGTTGTGCCTGTAGACACAAATTAACACGCTGCATGTCACTGTATGGAAATCCAGCTTGCCAATTATCTATTTAAAGGAAACTTGGTTCATTCTTTAATGAACACGGCATTTATCTACGCATATTTATAGGCTCTGGGTCTATTTATAAGACTGAGCAATTTTTAGGCTTAGCCAGGAAAAGATACCCCTGTTGGGATAAGGCCTAAAGACAACTATTAATACATAATTTGTTGATGAATTTCCATCCATATTTTAGAATCTCCCCCGGTTACCGACTCTGAGATCCATATCCTTGAAAAATCAATTGAAGGCAATATTTCAACAGTTTCAAAGCACAAGAGAAATATTTTTTGTTATATTTCTATGAATGTATAGACACTAAAGATGTATTTTTTTACCTTGTGAGTTTAAGGGGTAAGTGGTAAACTATTTGAGTCATGTGATCATAAAGGTGGTTGTGTGTGTTACATGAGAAAAAAGAAAAAAGAGCTACATACTGTAGAACCATCCGTAACAACCTAAGAACCTATGAAAAATATATAGAATATGTTCTGGTTTTACATGGAAGCCTTTCTGGAACCCTAGAGAATACTAAGGATAGTGTATATATATATATATGCCTTTATAGGGTTTTACAAATGGTTCTACCGGATATAGCAGCAATGAGCACAGACAACACAATGCATATTCCAGGTTTTCCCTGTCATAATGGCTCTAGAATGTAGGATTGCCTCTTGGCGTCTCTGCATACAGAATGTACTGTAATCAAAATACCTTTTAATTTGAATATTTATTAGACAAAACATGTTATGCTAATAAACAACAAATATGACTTTCATGTTATTATTTTGTGCATGTCGTGAGGTGAATTCGTCTTTCATGAATAACAATGGTAGAAATGATACGTTTCACATTCCACAAAAGACAGCAGAAATACACCGGATGGGATCATGAATCACTCTGTATACATTTCCGCTTCAACGTCTTTCCGGCAAAAAACGTGGCACGTCCTGTCACGACACAGCACGGGCCACGTGGGGCCTTCCGGACCAAATCCACAATGGTCAGTTTGATCACTGACTTTTCAGACGACAATAGATGCTCCGTAGCTAATGAGATCAAACCAGACCCTGTCATGTTCGCCTCATTAGGGGATGATCACACTGACCCAGCGGAGTGAAGGAGATGACTGGGGGAGAGTCGTGCGTCGAGGAATCCACAGAGCGCACCGGGCCTCGGGAGGGAGACATTGTTTCTAGAACGTTCCAAGTAAGGGAGGAGTCAGGTGGCTGAGCGGTGAGGGAATCGGGCTAGTAATCCGAAGGTTGCCAGTTCGCTTCCCGGTCATGCCAACTGACGTTGTGTCCTTGGGCAAGGCACTTCACCCTACTTGCCTCGGGGGAATGTCTCTGTACTTACTGTAAGTCGCTCTGGATAAGAGCGTCTGCTAAATGTAAAATGTAAATGTAATGTAAGTACCTAATGCAGGATGCACACTGGACCTGGAAAATCTGTTATTCTCTCTGTAAATATCCCACCTCCCTTGGGTAATACCGGTTGAACATTGTAGGTTTTAATCTGCTGTATCTACACATCAGGAGACGTTACGTTGGTATTACCCATGCTAACATGCTAACTTGTCTTTCATATGTATCAGGTGTGTCCAGTTTCTGTCCAGTTTTCCCTTTCTCATGCAAGGAATAAGCACCTGCTTTCTCTCTCTCTCTCTCTCTCTCTCTCTCTCTCTCTCTCTCTCTCTCTTTCTCTCGCTCTGTCTCTCACGCACAGACATACATACACCACCTGTATACAAACACTTCAGTCAGGATGTGCCAAGCAGACACGAAGGACACTATTTATGATGACAAACACATTCCCTGTCACGCAAAGCATGCGGTTTGTCTTTGTTGTGTGCACTCACAGCGGTGTGGATGAGTGTCTTTGTCAACTCTTGCAACGGTTGACCAGAGGCGAAAGGCAGTTGTCATCACGCCTGTGCAGTGAGGGGGGTGGGCGGGGCCGAAGGGGCTGTGTGCCTAGGTTGGGTTGCGTTGACACACCTGTCGAGGGGTCCAGCTGCTTCCAGCCAGCTTCATACTGTCTCATGGAGGGGAGGGGGTTGATTCAGAGGAGCTCAGTGTATAAGTGTAGTATGAAAGTAAGCATTTGTGTGTGTGTGTGTGTGTGTGTTAATATTGGTTTGAAGTGATGGTTTTTGTTTTCAAAGAAGGGAGGTGAGGGGGGCCACACATAAGAGTTAATGATGATGACAGTGTGTGTGTGTGTGTCCTCGTGATTGTGTGTTTGTGTGAAGGCTGGGGAGGCAGAGAAGATGTGTGCTGAGAGAGTGTGAAGCTGAGCAGGAGGGAAGGCTATGGTGACAAAGCACTCCATGGGAGTGTGTGCGTGTGTGTGTTTAGCAGGGGAAAGCATGTTTGGATGGTGATATGTGTGTTTAGTGTAGCCTTCTACACATCTGTGTGGAACTTTGTTATTTGGCTTGAGTTTCTGAGTCCCATCCATTTTTAATGGTGGACAAACAATCCCATCCTGTTTATGCACCATTTTCTCCACCTGCTATATGCCTCATATTTTATTCACTACTTCCCACCTCTTTTGTCATTAGAAGGGGGGGGGGGTTTGACAAATGATTGTCTATAAAACTGTAGACACAGACATGATGAGAGAGAGATTGAGGAAGAGAGAGAGGATATCGAGAAGAGAGGTGCTTCAGCAGGGAGGATGTTGAGATAGTCATTAGGTGTGTCAACATTCCCTTCTCCCCAAATTCCCCTGTCTGGGGATTAACAAAGTGTTATCATTTGACATCCAATTGCATTACCTAAACTCATGTCTCAATATAGTCTTAATGTTGTATATTCAGATCGGTTATTACCACTGTTATGTATCACTCTGAGTTATGTGTGTGTGCAGCTGGGGGGGTGTTTGTGTTCCTCTTACTGATGTGTTATAACCCAAGCCATTGGTTTTCACTCTACTTTATGGTCAATCGTTGTACGAACCACACACTCATACACACGTATATACACACACTCATACAAACGTATACACACACACTCATACACACGTATACACACACACTCATACACACGTATACACACACACACACATAAAGAAATATTATTCTATTCACACATTTTCTTCCATTCAAATAGCACTTTGTCCCTGTGAAAAGAGCCTCTCTTTTTTTCTCATACTTCGCCTCAGATTTCAGTACAAAAACACCCTCTTTGCAAGAGAACTTTCTAAATCTCCCACAGAGTCTGTTCCACCTTTTACGTAAATAAAACGGATGTGTAGTGTATGCTATGTTTTGGTTAAGTAGTCTAGAATAGGTTGAACAGAAATGTAGATCTGGTTCATTTATGTTTACAGGTTTTGTTACTTTCAGAGAGATTAATCTGTCATTGTACATGTGAGATGAACCATACACATTCTCTTAAGTGTGTGTGTGTGTATGTGTGTGTACAGGGGGTGGCTCGGGCTAGTAAAAGGGTTCATGCATGTATGAGGGAGTCAGGTGGCTGAGCGGTTAGGGAAGCGGGCTAGTAATCAGAAGGTTGCCCGTTCGATTCCGGCTGTGCCAAATGACGTTGTGTCCTTGGGCAAGGCACTTCACCCTACTTGCCTCGGGGGAATGTCCCTGTACTTACTGTAAGTCGCTCTGGATAAGAGCGTCTGCTAAATTACTAAATGTAAATGTAAATGTAGGCTTTGCATCCCTGCGTTTTGCTCGTCGAGCTCGTCGAGCTCGTCGAGCTGAGGCGGCAGTGGGGGCCAAGGGCTTTAAGACGAGAGGAAGGCTTGCGGGACGACCGCGGCTTTGATGAATGAGTCTTAGAGCGCAGCTCCCCCGAGTGTCCGCTCCACTCGGCGGGAGAAAGGAGAGAACAATGCGCATGCCGGAGAGGGAGATTAATGGTAGCCTCTACTCTAGATGATGTGAGCCTCGCTCGGACGCCATGGTGGCTTCTGAATTGCCTCTTTTGTTGCTCACTTATCAGGGACTTGTCTTCCGTTTTCAAGAGTGGGAATTGCATGATATCAGCTTCTTCACTGTTGTCGGGCCCCAGAGTCTGCTGAAGGCCAACAGCTGCTCCTCCATTGACTAGTGTAGGCTAGTATAGGCAATGTATTCAAGTATGCATCTGATAAAAAAATACCCTGTTACTAATGTGACTAACTCTTTTTATTCAAAGCTTTTGGCTCCTGGTAGCATAAGACATTATGACATAAGTTGCAGTTTATGACTGTGCCTGACTGAACAATGTGCTAGGCCTTAGGAAGCTGTTTTGGCTTGTCCTGGAGCCTGTATAAGGTGATGGAGTAAAGACTTCCCAGTCTATCCATCGCCAGTCTTCTGATTATGTAACAGCACACTGTGAGGTGCAGATAAGTGAAATCTCCAAATGCAGAAATTGCTTTGTGTGCGTCTCACACGCTTGTTAAAAAGCGACGATGCCACTGCTTGGATCGTCAATCACTCATGCGACCGCGGCAGCGGGAAGGTAAATTGGCTTGCACGCAGTGCCGGAGGAAAATCTGCCCACTATGCATAACACAAGGTCGCGCATATTTTTCGATGCATGCAGACCGAAAGGCGCACCTCGAACTGTACAGGCATGACTGAAAAACATTTCAGCAACTTTAAAAGTAAAAAAAAAAGTTAAGCTGAGCTCTGAGCTTATAGGTTCAGAAGGCATAATGCATTTCGATCTCAATTTAAATGTTTGATTTTTTACCACCATATCAACAGCTGTCTTGAGCTTCTGATCTGAGAAACCTGGACCATCATTTTCCCAACCTCATACAGCTGGAATCTTTTGCTTCTCAGAAAACCTTTCTTTGTGCCTTCAAGTTATACCATCCTCGCTAGGCTATTCTAGCAACCCACATACATAACCAGATACAGAAGGAGGAGTTCACAGGTAAGCTTCAGGATTTAAGTGCTCCTCTTATCTATGCTAAAGTGTTTTGTCAACAAATACGAGACATTCTGAAAGCATTTTTCCGACGGCGTTAATTGTAGACAGTACGTTTTTTTGGTCACATTCAAATGCACTTCATCCCCACTAAATGTCAAGCCTGACTCCTGAATCTCAGCTTTGCTGACTAGTTGCACAGCAACCATATTTGGCCTTTGTGTGAACAACCACAGTATATCAACCACAGTGGAGGACCATCATCTATCTAATAGGCTATTGTAGCATCATAAACCAGACTTACAGCCTGGCAGATTCTTACTAGAATCAGTCTAAAGGAAAGATGCAATTGAGGATAGACACCCTGCAGGAAAACGAGAGAGGGAGAGCTGAAGGGAGAGCCACGGAGGAGGGAGAAGGGAGGGAAAGAGGGAGAGTGATAAGAGTCGTGCCTCCTGTGTTATCATGTATGTCTTTGACGTGTCTACCGGCAGGCTGAGACTGTGACGAGGTGGGGACCCTGGCCTGATGGCCTGCCAGTATTCCTCAGCCTCATAGCCAACACACAGAGAAGGAGGAACCGTTGAGGGAGGCTAAGAAGGTGAGAGAGTGAGAGAGTGAGAGAGAGAGAGAGAGAGAGAGAGAGAGAGAGAGAGAGAGAGAGGAGGAAGTGGAACAGACATACTTTAACACAGAGAGGAGTAGGAGGGTTTGACACAAGACGAGGGTGGGGTGGAAAATAATGGGTCGGAAAAGTGTAAAAGATAAAGATGACATTGCTGAATAAGGAGGAGAAAGTACACTGAATTCTTTCAGGGAGTGATGGGGCAGAGTTTATTGGAGAGCTATGCTAGGCACAAGCTAGAGATATGACACAGACCTTTCAGCGTGTGTTACAATATTTACGATCGTATCCACAGTCTAGGTGGTTTAGTGAATGGGGGAAATAGTATGGGGAAAATATCACATATTTGAAGTAATGTTATAGTGTAAGTGACTACAGGTAAGTGACTACAGGTTTACGTAATCCAGTACATTTAGTGACAACCAATGGGGACTCACATGAAGTAAACATTAAGTTGTTGTTACTGGGACTCTTGGTATTATGTAAAAGGACTCTTTCAAACACAACTAACAGCACAATGAAAACAAGGCCATTGGGGGACACTAGATTATCAGACAATGGGCTGTGGTTAAGCCTCATACTGTATAGGTAATCGTATATGCCTAAGACAGTCTGCTGCCTCTGCATGTCGAGAGGTGTCTGTCTTTAATATTACATTACCCTCTAAGCCTCACTGTGGCGGCTTTAATGTTGCCTATATTTCCCCTGGTCAGAACATCCCTGAGCAGTCATGTCTGATGTCAGCATGCTGTTCTGTGGCCTCTTCCAATTGAAAAAAGGCATTAGCATGTCAGACATCACATGAATATTGTATTTCCCACAAGCAGTTGACAAATGTCACTATGTCAGTTTCCAAGGGCAACCTCAACTGGAGTTGCTGCTGGACAGTTGACATCCATAAGCATCACTTTAGAAGTACAATATAGCGGTCTGCAAGGTGTGTGTCTGTGTGTGTGTGTGTGTGTGTGTGAGTGTGTGAACAAAGGTGTCTATGTCATGGTCACGGGTAACAATTGCACTGGTTTGTTTGTTTGAACATGTTACAAATAGGCTAGATTTCATGATATCATGATACACTCATGGGCCATTTAAGGACTTAATGTCCTTTAACGTCTGCTGCACTGACACACCGATCAAATTACAATGTTTATGGATGTCTCTGACCTCCTTTCCTTCCAGTTCTAGCAGGTCTTCCGTGACGTCTTACTACGTAAATAAAACAATACCAGAAAAAAACTAAACACAGGCTGACTGACACAATCATTCTATTGATCTGTGCACTGTTTTTGGGGGGGTCTTTCTTAGAAACAGTCAACATAGCCAATTCTCTTCAAATGAATGTCCAATTCCTAAGAACATTACCAACCTCCCTCCATAATGGGTCACTTCTGCGCAATGTCGTTTGTTGCAATGTTTATTGTAGATAAAGGCAGAATGGTTTTTATTCATTTACCTTTTCTTTGACCATCCATCTGATAACAGAAGACATTAAATGTTTTGTGTTGGCAATATCTGCATATTTGCTACAATAAATAAAAATAAAATAAAAAAGTCAAAGAAGTGAGGCTGTGTGATGATTAACTGTCCTTTAACCTTTACAAATTGTTACTAAAGTTATTAGCTTCAAATAAACAGAATGGATTGCCTTTAAAAAAGGATCAGTAGATTCTAGTTTGTCTTTACACCTCAAGATTTTACACAATAGAGTGGTTACGTAACCCTAGTAGGCGCATTAATCATCATTATGCTGTTTATGGGGCATCCTGCCATTCAGTTGCCTTGGTCCCTGAGGGACCAGACACACTGTCTATAAGTTCCATTGAATATCCAGTATGACCCTTTACAGTGACATACTTGACTGGGCTAAGTGCGCTGTAAGATGAGAAAAGCAGCAATGCCAGAGGACTGGAGTTTAACAGGATCCAGTGCTGCGGGCAAAGAAAGGGTTCTTGAAAATATGTCTGTAATTCATCCATCATAACACTCCAACATTGAGCTGCATTTTGTGCAGTATATAATACATACTCATTGCTGTGTGACTTTATAACCTAATGAAGGTAGAACAGACTATCAAATATATTGATCAAATGATGGATGAACCTAGAAAAAATAACACAATTACAAACAAAATAAATTGGTTTCTAGAACTGTAAAGGTCTCCAAGCAGAGATTAGTGACTTGTCAGTAAACTGTTTGTCAGCAATGTACAAAATCTTATATGGACTGAGGCAACCAGTTTTCAGACAAGTGACTCATTACACCTGCCTCATACATCTTCACAACACTTGAGAATTCAACAGCAATTAGCGCAGGAAAAATGTTTTTAGTAGGAAGGACACCAACATGAAAACAGTACAATACTAATAACATTATGATAAATTAGAGGTCAGAGGATGAGTTGCACTCAGAACAGTAGAATAATACTGTTGTCAGTGGATGTAGGTTATAAAGACTGAGGGCTCCCTCTGCTGGTACAGATCTGAACCACACAAATATTCAACAATCCTTGCATCCCTATTGTATTCCATTGAAGAGTTAAATGTTCAACTCCTTTAACAGATTTAGCATAGCATATAATTGATACATAAGTCGGAGCTAAAACAATGATTGCTATTGCTAAATTCATCTGTACGTGCAGTTATTGTATCAAGTCTAGAGACGAGCACACCTCAGAGTAGCTTAATTAACAAAAACGTAATTCACCATTAATATGGTGTGCATAAGTTCTCTGTTACCTGATCTGATCATTATCCACAGGAAATAAACTGTATGCTGCTCACAATACTGAGTGAACATTCTTCACTATCATACTCATCATCATCATCATCATCATCATCTTCATCATCATTCTTGTCACTGTCTGCCTATCAGCATCAGTATTACATTTAATCATAGATTGTCTAATATGGGGGCTCTGATTTTATCATCACCATCAAAATCATTTGAAGAAAAAAAAATAATAGAAATGCCAATGGAGCAGACGTGCCGGTGACGTGGCATGAGTGGCGGAAGGGGTTGTTTGTGTTTTGGTTCCAAAGGGGAAGTTGCGAGAAGAAAGAAAGGAGGAGACGTGATCTGGGTTGTTGAAATTACTCGTAGGTTGTTCAGTACGTAACCGCAGTGCGCTAGCTAATTGTTTTTTTGTGTGAATACTGTTGTGGCCGTATTAAGTGTTCGAAAACATCTTCTCACTCTCAGGTATAGTAAGAGAAATTACCTGACAAGTTGCGGGTTCGAGCTCATCAGATGGCTAGTTAGCTAGAGCTAGCTCTATGCTAACGACGTTGACATCAGAGAAAAGCAAAAATGTTGCTTGCTAGCTAGCTAGCTACTGTAGGCCTTGGCCCCGTTTTGGTAGAAGCCCATATTGAGAGGGTTTGTTGTTTGGCAGCTCCTGGCTTGTTGATGTTATGAACAATGTTCTTAGTGTGCTGTCTGCTGGCAGGCTGTTTTCGTAAAAATGTTGAGCAATAATTTGCGACGCCTCTCGACTACTTATCAACAGCTACGGCATGCTACGAAGCTAGCTAACTGTAGAACATTGCCAGTGGTACTAACATTGTTTTAGTGCTTGTTTTTATTATTAGCTAGCTATCCAGCAAGCTTGTTAATCTTCGTTTGCCATCCAGCTACTGGTACTGTAGACACTCGATTGTGTTTTAATCTGTATGTAAACAAAAGTAGCTAGGCTAGTTTAGTGCCTTTAGCATTTCCTTTGGCCAGCTAACTATCTAGCTTTCCACAGTAGCTAATGTAATATCGTGTACCAAGGCATTGTTTAGCACCCATACGTGACTCTGCTTTTGCTAGCTAACCGACTGCATACGACACAGATACACACATCCACAGGACTCAACAAGCTTGATGTTTCTAAACATTCAAGCTATTTGATTAGCTTCGGTTTAGCAATCTATTTCAGTGTTGCAGTACATCATTACAGTGATCATGTTATCTATCGTTCTCGACTGGTAACCTATACATAATAGACCTTTAATGCTGTCACTAGCGTCAATATGTTTTGTATGTGAGTGTGACAGAGAGTTATAGGACAGTAGCTGTTGTTTCAGTTGTCTCTGTTGTTATTTGTGATAGCCCAGAATTGTATCTTCCTTGATATTTGAACATCACTGCCACTCTTTCTTTGTACAAAGCTAGCACAGACATATGCCACCTTCTATGCCAATGGACATGTTTGCCATGTAGATTGTCAAATATTTCCCTATCCTCCAGATAAGGTAGACACATGAGTGAATTGACGGTTATGTCAGTTGGGTAGGATTACAGATCAATTTCAGATACTGGCAAGCTGCTGTTGGATTCGCCGGTTTCGACCGGAATCACCCATGTTTATTTTGACCACTTGCAACGTTGTCAGGGAAGTTTGCCATCTCAGATGTGGCAGCTTGCCTTGGCAGTTTATGTCTTTCTCTAACAATGGATATGTCAGAAAGAATCCACTGAGAGTATCGTATGTCTCGTTCACCAGACAGCCTGTTACGAAAAATGTCTGGCCAGACACATTTAGCTTTAATCAAGAATACCACAACTAAGTCTTTTCAGCTCTCATCACTATGTCCATGGTTTCACCTGTCTCCCCTGCAGCTCAAGCCCTGACAGTGTGGTCGGACACGTGGGACGCCGGGGGACTAGGTCATGGCCAATCGGGGAGGAGCTACGAGACCCAACGGGCCCAACGCTGGGAACAAGATCTGCCAGTTTAAGCTGGTGTTGCTGGGGGAGTCAGCGGTGGGAAAGTCCAGTCTGGTTCTGCGCTTCGTCAAGGGACAGTTCCATGAGTTCCAGGAGAGCACAATAGGAGGTGAGCTACACACACACACACACACACACACTTAGTCATTTAGCAGACGCTTTTATCCAAAGCGACTTACAAGAAAGAGCAAAAGGTGCATAGGTAAATGATCATAAACAACGAGATGGCCCCAAAGACAATGTGGGTAGAAACATGAAGCATGCATTGTGAAAATCAAATAAGAGCCAATGGGTAGAACCAGAAGAGCATGTCGTTAAACAAGTTACAATCAAACAACATGATCCTCATACTCAGTACCTCTTCACTCCGATCAATATAACTTGCATGATTAGCCGAGGACTGTCTTCATCTTTGGCGGTTTATAGTTCCTTGCACTGCAGCAGGTGGTTACATGGTACTGTACTGGGACCTACTCTTTAACAGCGCTCAAGCCCATGTCTCTGGGAGTGTGTGGGAGTACTGCTAAGTGGTTAGGCCGTCATCAAGCTCTTTGTCCCTCCTCTCCCCAGCGGCCTTCCTGACCCAGACAGTGTGTCTAGACGACACGACGGTCAAGTTTGAGATCTGGGATACTGCGGGACAGGAGCGCTACCACAGCCTGGCGCCCATGTACTACAGAGGAGCGCAGGCTGCCATCGTGGTCTACGACATCACTAATGAGGTGCGTCTACCAAGCCAGCGGTCGAAACATATTCGTTTGCCTACCTGTTCACCTACCTCATCTATCAGTGAACTGACATCAGAAGTGATGATGATTTTTTCTTTCTCTGTTTTTTTTTATTGAATTATGCATGTGAATATTCTCTCGTGCCCAATTTGAAGTGTTTGTAATGCGAGCCCTTCTCTTCCCTCTAGGAGTCGTTTGCGCGGGCCAAGACCTGGGTGAAGGAGCTGCAGAGACAAGCCAGTCCCAACATCGTCATCGCTCTTTCAGGAAACAAGGCGGATCTGGCCAATAAGAGAGCTGTGGACTTCCAGGTGGGCTAAGATCTGAGTCAGGAATCTCACAAAAACCTTAGTGTGTCTAGTGTGCCTGTCAGGGAGTCAGGTGGCTGAGCGGTTAGGGAAGCGGGCTAGTAATCCGAAGGTTGCTGGTTCGATTCCCGGCCGTGCCAAATGACGTTGTGTCCTTGGGCAAGGCACTTCACCCTACTTGCCTCGGGGGGAATGTCCCTGTATTTACTGTAAGTCGCTCTGGATAAGAGCGTCTGCTAAATGACTAAATGTAAATGTAAATGTAGTGTGTCATAACAGAAAGTTGAAACACCCCTTCTAGCAGTGACACAGTGTACTGTCCTTTCACAGGATGCCCAATCATATGCAGATGACAACAGCCTACTCTTCATGGAGACGTCAGCCAAGACATCGATGAATGTGAACGAGATATTCATGGCCATCGGTAGGTTCCTCAGACTATACGAGTTTCATCCGGGCGAGTTGTAAAAGTTGAAGGTGGATAACAGCGACGCTGTCACGTCTTTGAACCAAAGCAAAAGCTTAAAATGGTTATGTATATTCTTTTTTTGTTGTTGTTTCCCCTTCATCAGCGAAAAGATTGCCCAAGAGTGAGCCACAAGCTCCTGGAGCCAGTAGTGGGCGGAGCCGAGGCGTCGACCTGACGGAAACCGCCCAGCCCACCAAGGCCCCGTGCTGCAGTAACTAACGCGTGGCTCCTCCTCCCCTGTCCTGTTCTCTAACTAATGCGACCGACGGCCCGACTGCCACTGCAGCATCTAATGCGATGTCCAATCCAAAACTCAGATCTGCAGCAAAAAAAATATAAAAAAACGTATCCCCCCTCCCTCTTCCCTCCCTCTTCCCTGTAGTCGTTTAAGCCCACATCAATCTCTCAACATCGCCCCCCCCCCCTTTTGGTTCTACTGTTACTAATGACGACCTCTCCTACCTCTCCCACTCGGGTATTTGCGCCCCCACCCCTCCAATTCCAACACCCCGACACACACCCACACACCCTCAGATGGCAATACGGCCAGAACTGAGGACCAGGGCTCTTCCAAATAATCTTGTGTCTCCTGGGATGGCAAAAGACTTTTTCTGCGTTTCGATTTCTTTCCTTTTTTTTTGTTTGTTTGTTATTATGGTTGCATGTATCACTATAAGGCCTAACATAAAAAAAATCTGTTTAAATGTATTTTCTGCGACACAAGAGTCTAGGGTGAAAAGAGGAGAGTACTGTCTCCAAAAAAAACCCTAATAAATTCAACTGGATGCCAGGAAAGGGAAGAATATGGAGGAAGAGGGGCCCAGGGCCATCGTTTTACTCCAAGCTTGCCAAAGCTGGATCACTTCCTCATCAGAAGGATATATTCAGATGGTTTGTCAATAATCCTTGGGCTTTCTAGTTTCTCTCGTGCTCTATCCTTTCTCAGCTCTTTGTACCTCCGCCCGCCCACACACACACAGATCATATTGGCGCACTAGTATAGAGTGCTTCTCGCTGTAACTGGTGGCATCGTGCAATTGTTTACAGTATTTGGTCTTTGACTTAAAGTGTCTACAATGCAAAGCTTGACGTAAGCCCTTCACCTCCCCCCCCCCCCCCAGTGTGACCCTTTCTTGTCGTGACCTTAAACCTCCATCCTGGGATGGGAGTTGGGTCCCTCTCATAGGTGTCCCTATCGGTTGATAGAAAGTCCTTGTGTTTGCATTGGGTTGATGTTATCTAGACATGACTGGCAGACTAGGCTGCTTCATGAAACACAGCTGATTCTTTCACCAAGGCAGGTGGGGTGAGGGGAGTGAGTGATGAGTGGCTCTTTCAGTTCAGAATACTCTTCCACCCCTTATTTTTTTTAGGAAGTGTTTCTGACACACATTCATAGTGATTTGTTGAAGCGCACACACACACAGGCAGTTATTTTTGTTTTTTAAATCCCTTCCAGCCCTGTAATAGAACACAAGCACAGCAAAAAGCTTTTTCACAACTTCCTGACACATGCACACACTTGTGTTCTTTCCAACCCCCCCAACACCCACATTTCTGCAAGATTAGAAAAACACACACCCCGACCCTGCACCCCCATCCGGTCAATATCTCCTGACAGATCTGTCTGACTCATGCCTTGCACTAATGACGCTCATGAATTTATCTTGTCATAATTACAGCCAGTGTGATATAAATATTATATATATATATATAAATAATATACTGTAAATAGGGTGTTGCAATGTAGCCTACTTTTTTCGATTTACAATGGACAAGACTAATGCTTGCTAAGGAGTTGTCTAGATAATCATTAAAACAACTGTACAGTTACCAGAAAACATCTTTGGTCTGGGTCCGGAATTATGATTATGTTCTTTTTTCACAAAATGGTTAAATTATAATCAGTGGTGGTCTTTATAAATGTATGTAGTGTTATTAACAAAAAAAATGTTTATTTAGTGGTCTGTCTTGTACTTTTTCTCAAGGAAAAAAACTAAAACATTTCAACATTTTGATTTCTATTTTTTAACATTCTCTCATTTTCATGTATTTCTTTTAGTGGTTGTTCGGCTAGAAACACCTGTCCAGTCCTCCTCACAGATTCTCTGGGTGTGTAGACTCTTATCAAAGCTAGCTCGCAAGTAGATTGGAAAACGACTGTCTTAACAAACCTCTATGGCGTCACAGTGGCAATGTAACAACGTTGTAGGAACAATGTAATAACCTTGATGGCAAGACTGGTCGTGTCTGGGTACTAGCTCGTAGATCATCATGAATAAATGAATTAACACATAGGGATTTACATTGTATATGTTGTTGTTTTTTGTTGTTGCTGTGGACATCTAAGTGCGGTTGAAACATTTAAATGGAAGCATTTGACAGTCCTGCTAAGTAATGACCAAATAAATAGATCATTTATATTGTGAATGAGATGAACCTCGTGATAGTCAGTGGGAAGTAAGAGATTGTTCTTTTCAGGGGAAAACCTTGGCATGACTGTCATGGTAAGGTATTGGTTCCCCCAGCCTTAAACAAAAAGGATAGATTAATAAAATAAAAAATATGAGCTGTTCAATGTATCCCTGTGTAAAGTGATAACTTTTGAGCGTACGTTTTTCATTCAATAATTGCTCATTTAACAGGTTGAATATATATAATCAGAAATCCTGGTTTCATTTGACCTTGAAATTATTTCTACAAATGGTTATGGTTATTTTTTGTGACCTCTCCCCTGAATATGAGTGGATTTAGGCCTATCCGTTTTGTGTCCCCTAGTGGAAGGAAACCGGACCTACAATGACAAATTGAAAAGAGGGATGAGCGCCATGTCTGATCCTCCGGTTGTGAATTAGAGAACCGGACACCTAAACGTTCAAATCCTGGGTCGGGGATCCCGTTTGAGCTCGGTATCAAGGATGTCCGAGAGCGCGGGGATTCAACAGGGTTCCCCGGCCATAGGTGCGGCCGGCTCGGCTCCGGCCGGTCCAGGATCCGGAGGAACGGAGAGCTCGGGCACCGCTGTAGGATCTGCACGTATCGCCGTAAAGAAGGCGCAGCTCCGCTCCTCCCCGCGTCCAAAGAAGCTGGAAAAACTCGGAGTGTATTCGTCCTGCAAAGTATGCTCCGACTGCTTAATTTGGGAATTTAGTGCCGATTTTAGAAGATTTTTCCTTTGGAGCTTGTGCATCCGAAGCTTGTAATTGTTTTTATATAAAATGCTAGCGCAGCAAAGGAAGCCATTGCTGCACTAAGATTTTTCATTTGGTGATATGCACTAGTTATACGAAAGCCGTAAAGGTAGGCTGCGAGTAGAGACATAAAGTAACATTTCAGAATGATAGTCAGAGGCATCAGCTGTCATTACAATGCAATAGTTGTGCTTTCTAGACGGACGGCGAGGTAAACGTAAACATTAACTTGGCGCTTTGACAATTTCAGGTTACACAGAGGGAGTAGCTTACGCTAGGTAGTTGCGTGCGCACTGGCTAGAGAGGAGAGTGTGGTGGATAATTAATTCCACGGGAAAAGTGACAGTGTGTTTGCGAACCGTCTCTCACCCTACTGTGGTAAAATATAATGTGGATTTAGTGCTTTGATGTATCATCCGCAACGAGAGACGATGTCTTTGTTTTGACAGGGTGACAGCTGCTGAGGGGGCGGAGTTTGTTGTTTTTCGGCGCATGTTCATGTGCGCAGCTCCAGCTGAAAAATAACATTTGTAGGCCGAGGGTTGGTCCTCAACGAGGTTATCATAGGTTGTCTTGGGTCATTTCGTCTCACCTTACTCCCTCCCCCCCTCCTCCCCATGTCACACTGAGGCCTGGTCAATCACTACTCTTTGTGAAAAAGTTCAAACAAAACAAAGAAAACATGCATTAGATTGAACTGAAAATGTGTATTTCTAATATTCATCAAAGGTGTGTGTCTTTGTGTGTCTGTGCCTAAACCAACTAGGCTGAGGGTGCCTGTAAGTGTAATGGCTGGAAGAACCAGAACCCACCTCCAACACCGCCTCGCACGGACCAAAATCTCAACACTGTCAACCTTCAAGATCCCTGTCGAAGCTGCTCCCACACCTTGGGTATGACAGAGAGGGCACGGCGGTGTGTGTGTGTGTGTGTGTGTGTGTGTAAAGGGGGGCAATGGGGAAGCGGACTGGAATCTCTTGGTACAAAGGGATTAGAAGGAACTGGAAAGTGACTCTCAATCTTGATCTTTGTCTCCATTAAATCCTCTCTCTTTCTCTCTCAGGCGACCATGTGACCCACCTTGAGAATGTGTCAGAGGAGGAGATGAACAGACTTCTCGGCATAGTCCTGGATGTGGAGTACCTCTACACCTGTGTCCACAAGGAGGAAGATGCAGACACCAAACAAGTCTACTTCTCCCTCTTCAAAGTAGGCCTCAACTCACCATTACAAAGCCATTCCTTTAAAACAGGATAGAGCCTCTGTGTATTAGCCGTAAAAAGGAATAACATGCAAATGTCGTTATAACACTACCCTCGACACATCTGTTACATTTTCAAAGATTATATAGTAATTGGTATTGTGACAGCTCTATCTTGATGTCTGATGAGGTGAGTTGAATGAATTTGTGGTTGGAAAGGAGGGATGATGACTCTGATCTGTCTGTGCTCTGTAGCTCCTGAGGAAATGCATCCTCCAGATGGGCAAACCCATGGTGGAAGCACGAGAGAGCCCTCCCTTTGAGAAACCCAGCATCGAACAGGTCAATATAAACATTTCATTATAAATACCGTTAATCTCATAGTAGTATTATGTTTAAATGTAATCTAATCTCTCTCTGTGTCTCTCTCTGTTTCTCTCTGTTTTTACTCTGTCTCCCTCTCTGTCTCTCTCTGTCTCTCTCTAACCCAGGGTGTGAATAACTTTGTCCAGTACAAGTTCAGCCACCTCCCGTCTAAGGAGCGGCAGACCATCGTGGAGCTGGCCAAGATGTTCCTCAACCAGATCAACTACTGGCAGCTGGAGACGCCCTCGCAGAGACGCCAAAGAGCGCCCGCCGACGACATGGCCGGCTACAAAGGCAACTACACCAGGTTAGCCTGCGAGCGAGAGCGGGTGATGACAGGAAATGACACGGGGGAGTGTCTCAGACCCCGGCGCGTTTTTCATCGGGCTCGGTCACGGTGTGTTTTCTTGCAGGTGGCTGTGCTACTGCAACGTTCCTCAGTTCTGTGACAGTCTGCCACGGTACGAGACCACGCAGATCTTCGGCAGGACGCTGCTGCGCTCCGTGTTCACTGTGATGAGGAAGCAGCTGCTGGAACAAGCCCGGCAGGAGAAGGACAAGCTGCCCCCTGAGAAGCGCACGCTCATCCTCACGCACTTCCCAAAGTGAGTGTGTCTCTCTCGCTCTCTCTCAAACACTCAGACGTACAAGCACTCCGTGTTGTGATGCGATGGCTGTGCCCCCACCCCACCCCACCGCTCCCCCCCTCCTCCCCCTATCAGATTTCTGTCGATGCTGGAAGAAGAGGTGTATAGCCACAGCTCTCCTATCTGGAGCGAGGACTTCTTGGCTGGTTCTTCAGGAGGACAGATCCCCGTCCACACTGGTTGGTATACACACGTACGCACACAAACATTCATGCAAGTGCAGGATTCAAGTCTGGTGCTTCATGCCTGTGGTGTGATTCCATCCCGTTTCCTGACAGTGATCAGCGCGCCCCCGGTGGCCAGGCCCCTGTACTACAGCCCCAGCCCAGTGTCAGTGGACCCGTCTAGTTGTGGCAGTGTCAGTCCTGCTAGGAAGACTGCCTCTGTCCTGGATCCTAGTCCAGGTAATAGACTTATCCTTAGTCTTTATGAATCCTAAACAATATTTACTCTTCCCACATAAATGTAATGGGTATAATAAAACCGTAAGTGTGTGTGTGTGTGTGTAGGGGGTGAGAAGCGGAAACCGTCGGAGCCCCTCCCCCACGATGACAGCAAGAGGCCCAGGATCGTGGGTGACATCCCCATGGAACTCATCAACGAAGTCATGGCAACCATCACCGACCCTGGTGCCGTACCAGAGGTAGACAATCGCAAGCAGCAGCACCACAAATAACCCCCTTTTTCTACTACACCCACATTTCTAACCAGCATAACAAAGTGATGATGATGATGATGGTGATGGCTGAGGCGTGTGCTGTGGTGGCTCCAGACCAGCCTGCTGTCGGCCCACTCAGCGAGGGACGAGGCAGCCCGCCTGGAGGAGCGGCGGGGCGTGATCGAGTTCCACGTGATCGGCAACTCGCTCAACCAGAAGCCCAACAAGAGGATCCTGATGTGGCTGGTGGGCCTCCAGAATGTCTTCTCCCACCAGCTCCCCCGCATGCCCAAGGAGTATATCACACGCCTGGTCTTCGACCCGTATGTACCTAGAACAAACAAACCTAACAGTTACATTAGTGTCTTGTTAGTGACGCATTAGTTGTGAAGCAGTAACTTCTGAAAAAAACCCTTACCACAGATAAAATTGTATCATGATATAAGTAATTAAACTGGGCCTCGTTGCTTCTCACTGTTTAGTGCTTATTGCTAAAAAGTGCCTTGTAACATTAATGGGCGCATGTATTAACCGTTTAGCTGCATTTGTAAAATGACTCAACCTACATTAAGAGGTTCTGCTCAGAGCTAAATTTTGTTTCTGTAAATGTCGTCGTTCCTCTCAACTTCCTTTCGTAACAGGAAGCACAAAACGTTATCGCTGATCAAAGATGGCCGTGTCATCGGAGGGATCTGCTTCCGCATGTTTCCATCGCAGGGTTTTACAGAGATTGTCTTCTGTGCTGTCACCTCCAATGAACAGGTCAAGGTACGTTGACCTGCTTCTCACCATTGGTCAGTCTGTCGTGACTGAGCTCTTATTGGCTAGATTTTAAAATGTTCTCATCGTCATTGGTCAGTTTTCCAATTTGAACACAGTGGCTTGTGGTTACAGGGGTACGGCACTCACCTAATGAACCACCTGAAGGAATACCACATCAAGCATGACATCCTCAATTTCTTGACTTATGCAGACGAGTACGCCATTGGCTACTTCAAGAAGCAGGTCAGTATATCATTGGGTACAAAAAACTCAACATTCTATTACAGTATGTCTTACGGGGGATGATAGCCTACATTATTTTATTCATGTTAGTCACAAGTATCTCCCTTTATTTGTCTCTATCTGCAGGGGTTCTCGAAAGATATCAAGGTCCCAAAGGCCAAGTATGTGGGCTACATTAAGGACTATGAGGGCGCCACTCTGATGGGCTGTGAGCTGAACCCAAGCATCCCCTACACAGAGTTCTCTGTCATCATCAAGAAACAGAAAGAGGTTTGTGTGTGTGTGTGTCGTCGTGTGTATGGACGAGAGAGAGAATGTGAACGTTTGTGAAATGAAATGTGCTCGCTCTGTCTCTCTCTCTCTATTTCTCTCTCTTTCTCTCTCTTTCAGATCATTAAGAAGCTGATAGAGAGGAAACAGGCTCAGATCAGAAAGGTCTACCCTGGACTTTCCTGTTTTAAGGAAGGAGTTAGGCAGATTCCTATCGAGAGCATTCCTGGGATACGTACGTCTTTTAATTCATATTAAAAATTCATTCGTAGTCTTCATTGTTTAAGGGCAAACATACAGAGAATGTGTAATGCATTATTGGATTAAAAGGAAACAACTTATCTGGGTAAACACAACTCATTTCTATATGCAGGTGAAACTGGCTGGAAACCTGTAGGCAAAGGGTTAGTGTCACCTCATGCATTTTTTTTATTGCATATAAATTGTTGTAAAATGAGGAATGCTTAGTCTTAGATAACTGAGGATAGGAAATAAGGCAAGTTAAACTTCTTATTTCCTGTTTGATCCCAGGAAGGAGCTTAAAGACCCAGACCAACTGTATAGCACCCTAAAGACCATCCTGCAACACGTGAAGGTAATACACAAACACGCACATACACCCCCTCACACACACACACACACACAACATGCTAGTCTCTAATTTCTCTGTTTCAGAGTCACCCGAACGCCTGGCCGTTTATGGAGCCTGTAAAAAAAACAGAAGCCCCTGGTTATTACCAAGTGATCCGCTTCCCTATGGGTATGTATAGAGCACAGGGATTTGTTTCCCAGGGGACAGAATAAAACAGCGCACCTCTGATATAACAAATAATGTAATAATAAGTATCACTAGAACAATGTGTGAGTGGGGTTGCCGTTCAAGGTGGTCCAAAGCTTAGGTATAGCTTCGAAACTTTCAGCTTTTATATACCGTCACACAGCTATTGGGTAAATGCGTTTGAAGCAGGGGCGTAGCCAGAATAATCTTTTTGGGTAGGCCTAGAAAAATATGGATAGGCATCTTTTCAGTTTTTTTACTTATTTACTTTGCGATGTGCACCCGGTGCATAATTCTTCTGAGATATTTTCGTTTTTGGAACAAATTGGGTAGGCCTGTGCCTACCCGTGGCTACGCCTCTGGTTTGAAGAGAGGTCCAGTGAAGGTCGTGTTTACGGTTTCCTTCAGATCTGAAGACCATGACGGAGCGACTGAAGAGCAGGTACTACACCACGCGCAAGCTTTTCATGGCCGACATGCAGCGCATCTTTACCAACTGTCGCGAGTATAACCCGCCCGAGAGTGAGTACTACAAGTGTGCCAACCTACTGGAGAAGTTCTTCTACACCAAGATCAAGGAGGCAGGCCTCATAGAGAAATAGGACTGGTTTAGCCAGGAGCTGGGGCACGGTGAGAGGATGCACAAGGTGTAAGAGCATAGTGCTTTTCGTTCTTTTTCCAGCGTGTTTTTGGTGATCGATCGAAGAAAGGATTCCTTGTGAGAGTGGACCCTTTTCTTGTCAGTAGAATAGATATATATAGGAAGGAGAGTTTGGGATTTACCGGCCTGTTTTTCTGCTACTTCTCTGTTCCTCTGCTGTCAATCTGTCTGCCCTTAAGTTTTGGTTCTGCCTCTGCCTCTCTTGCTCCCTCTGCCTCAATGTTGACTGAGGTCATCAATGCCATACACTCATGTACCCTACCTGAGCAGTTTTAAAAGTCTTGCCTGTGAAGAACTGGACCGAGAGATGGGGAGAATGGGATTCTTTCTGACTGGTGTTGCAGTAATTCTTAAATTTGACTGTTTATGTTTGTGTCTTACTCGACACGTCAGCTAGTACACGCATGATACCATGTGTGACACATGTCCCTGTCGACAAGATCAAGTTTGTTTAACTAGAGTTCATCCTGCCAAAACAAGGAAAAACATGTAATTTTAAACCTGTACAAATTTTAACTCTTTTTAAAGCTCCTTAATTACTTAATGTATATTTTCAATTTATATATTTTTTGTTTCTGAATTCAGAGAATGGGAAGCTGATTTTCTCAAAGCTACCCAGCTTAATGTCTTGTCTAAAGCCCCATAGGGGGTGAGTTGACCATCAAAATGCACTTATTTATTTTTCAAGCAAGTATTCAACATCAATTATGAGCAAATGAAGGCATCTTGTAACTTATGAAGGTGCTGGTTTAGAGAAATATACGCTATCAACTAATGGCTAATTTAAGTCTGTAGAGTTTATTCTTATTTATGTGCTGTAATTTAAAGGAATAATGCTCAAGAAAGTCTTAATTTATTCTTATTTTGTCCAACCGATGGAGATTGATACATTTGTACTTTGGAGATAAAGATTGTGCAATACTATGTAGTTTTGCTGTTTTGTAAAAATATGTTTGTACTTTTAAAACTTTAGGAAAAGATCTGGATTTTGTAATATGTCTAAAAGAGTTATTTCATGACCTTTGTACTATTGGTATTAATTACACATTAATAACCTATTTTATAGACTGAATAAAATAGAGGGGAATCGTGACTCTATTTTTCAAATCGTCACATGATTTACACAATCCTCTATGGATCACAACCAAACGTGTATTTATTATCATAACACAATGCAGAATATACAAGAGAGGACAGCCCGTTGAACACACAAAGGCCATACATATTTACAGTAGTCATCAAAAAGCACTCCACAGTTCAGCGGTTTACCACATGAATACTACTTACTGGTATCAGTCAAAGTCATCGGAGAGGGAGTGAGAGGGTTGATATCACTTAACTCAAGTCATAAATGTTCACATTTTCAAAGACAAGGGACATAAAAGAAACATACAGCTGCCATCCATCACTTCACATTAATTAATTTAAAAGATTATAAAAACATTTAAATATGTAAGATCGACAAAGTAGTTCTTTATGAATGAAGCCATTAAAGACAACCCACGAACGATTCATTGTATTTTTCGGTCGGCTGCTGGCTGCTTTTCATCGAATTCCTGGGTTTCTGCTTGAAGATGGGAGACCGCAAAAACTTGGTGTCTGTGAACTTGTCTCCTCGTCTGAGTTTCCTAGGGTAGAGGGGAGCAAAAAGACAATTAAAGAGACGGAGAGAGAATGTTAAAATATCTAATCTCTGGACCTGTAAAGAAACAGCCAATGAACTAGGCATATATGAAAGGCATACATTTCAATGGCGTAATGTATTACTGTATATATTGAGTTACTGACGCAGTCAACGATGGCTCCTTGTAGTCGACCGTCATGGTGCAGCGGCGCTTGCGAGCGGGGACTGGGGTGGAGCACCGGTCAGAGGGGCGGGAGCTGGTGGAGGGGCGGGAGCTGGTGGAGGGGAACTTGCGATATGCTGCGGGGGACACATTGGTGATATCACACAGACTGAAGCCCCGCCCTGCCCTGACACCAAGCCCACCTGGGGAAACACAAGTGGTGAAGGAACAGGAGTGTGTTTAGAGATGAAGAGTGAGAAGAGTGGGGGAGAAGTGAACTGGACGAGTGACACGGTGAGCGCATTTGACCAGAGAGTTGAGAGGCTGGAGAAACGAGAGATGTTCCATAAACCAGATTCCCCACATCAGACTGGGCCTCACCTCGCCTGCATGGCTTGACTGTGGGCAGGGCGTGGGGCGGAGAAGGAGGATCGCCGAAAGTGGACAGGACGTCGTCGATCCTCATCATCTCTGCTTCCACACCGGGGGTGACAGGAAGTAGAGCCTTCTCTTCCTTTCTCTGGGGTTCTGGAACACATCAGACCCATCACCATCCTTCTCCCCCTAACTTCACTCAGACAGAAGTCATCATCCCTTCCTGATCAACTCTACTACTAGCTTGCTTCAGTCCACTCACCTGGTTGGCTCTCTGCTGCCTCCTCTGCCACTGGACCAGGACTGTCAACAAAGACACACCCAGGGGATTGTGGGAGATGCAGTTCTTCCACAGACACCATAGGTCTGGGACTGGATTCTTCTCCTCTAGTGGCGACTATACACACAGGAGATGAATAGAGTTATATTTTAACGTGACAAAACTACAACACAGTCAAATTTGACTCGACCAATGACCACACTTAGATGGGAATGTCGATGCACATGCAGGATCTTGTAGAAGATCAATCCAAAGCAGCTGCTCACCACGTTGTACGTTGTCAGCTTTAGGGAAGAGGTTCTCCTTCTCTCGGCTGGCTTTTGGGGGGCGCCCTCGGCGAAGAGGCGCGGCCACCGGCTCCTCCCACGTGTTCAGTCTCCTGACACCCCTCTGAGGAACATAAGGGCTATCCTCTGACTCTGACGAAGAGGAACTGGACTCTGGAGGAGAACAAGGCGGAGCCAGTGCCTGCCCCCGCCCCTTTTCTATGATGTCTTCCTGGATGGGCGTGGCTGGTTGGCCATCCTCAGCTTTGCCCCTGAAGGGCGTGAGGTGCACCGCCTCCTCACAGTCAAAGTCGAACGTGTCATTAAAACCAAGAGATGTGTTCAGTTTGTCCCCCTGTTGTGCAGGCGCCGCCGTAGCTCCGGCTTTGGAGCGCGTGGCCGACCTGTCGCGGCTTTTGGAGCGCGCTCTGGGTTTAGAGTTCTCCCAGGGCTTCTTGAGAGGAGCGCGGTCGGCCTTTCGCCCCCTCTCTGGCTTCCGTGCTGCAGGTTCAGGTTTAGGACGGGGAGGCTGCGCCTGTCTCCTCCGAGGCGGCTGTTGACTGATTGGTTTAGGAGGTGGTGGTTCTGGGGTGGAGTGTTCAAACTCCTCTGAGCCAATCGGTTCAGCCGTCTCCATTTCCACTTCCTGTGTGTGGTTCTTGGTCCTCCCCTCTCTTTGGATTGGGCTCTCTGCTGGGGCTCCTGCCAGGTCCTGCACCGGGCCCTCCAGAGAACCCTCCAGAGCCGTGCCGGGGTTCACCTCGCCGATGGAGCGGCGCTCCCGCACGCGCTCAGACCGTCTCCTGCTCTCTCCCCGTCTCCGCCTGACGCCAACGGTGCGGGGCAAAGCCAGCTGTACGACCACGTCATCCTGTCCCGCCCCTTCAGTAGCCCGAGGTTCTGAGAAAACTAAATACAAATTAATTGTCAAAATTAATTTGACAATATATTTCTCTGTATGGAGTAAAGCAAAGAGTCTGGACTAGATAGAAGGCAGATAGTTCTACCTGAGCTGAGGACTTGATCCACATAGAGCAGAGGCTTATCCAGGCTGGTGGGGCTCAACACTCTTCTGGTCGAGGATGAAAACATTGAGATTGTAAACATCAGAGGACAAGACAGACCCAGAGGATTGGTCAAAATCCTGTGATGATTCATGCCGGGTGAGCTTACTTACCCTGGCTTTGGAGGCTCATCCAGTACCTGCGTGCGTCCACACGAATTCAGAAAGCGAGGAAAAAGACAAGAAGGGACAGTGAATTAGCTTTGTAATCTGTACTCTTCAGACACACACCACTAACACAACATTAAAAGAGAGCAAGCCATTACTTCCCCCCAAGAGGCAGCACACATATTCTACTTATTTCACACACACAAAAAATAAAAATAAACAAACATTAGCTGTCTATACCTGCTTGGCATTGGTCTGAGCTTCCTGTTCCTTCAGCCTCCTCTTGAGCAACAACAGGTGAAGGAACAGGGCCTGCTGCTCCCTCTTCAGCTGCAGAACGACACCTTGAGCCTGGCGTACCTTCTCCTTCTCCGCCTGCAGGGCCAAAGCCAGAGCCTTGTTGTTGAGCTGCACGCCTTTCAGGATGACCTGCCTCACATTGCCCGCTGGAGGAAGAGGAGTAAAGGGGACCGGGAAATGTAGTTGGATCATCACTATAGTAAGTAAGTAAGTAAGTAAGTCTTTATTTATATAGCACATTTCATACAAGAATTGTAGCTCAAGGTGCTTTACATAAAATCAATAAAAACAATAATACAAGTGATAAACAATTCAAACAAAAATAAAAATCCCAATAAGATCTCTGTTCAAGAGAGAAAACAACTTTAAAAAGTAGGAAAACCCAATAGGCCTAACATTTATGGACGTTTGTTATTGACGTTAGCTAGCTGTTCGAACCTGTAAGCAGTTTAAAGAAGTGTCATAGTATTAACTTGTGGATCTCACCGCTGGTTTTGTTGATAATTTTGGAGCGTCCTCTGTTTGTTGCAGAAGCACTGGCCAGCCGTTTGTTTCTCTTCTCCTTCATCTTCTCCTTAATATCTTCCAAACTCTGCTGGAAAGACTTCTTTTGCCCCCGCTCCCTAGCCATGTTTTGAGATGTATGTAGGTAGCTAGCTACCTCTGTAACAAAACGTAGCTAAAGCGATAGACGAGAGAAAATGCATGTTAGTATATTGCCACTTGTCCATCAAACTTAGCTCTAAAATGTATTTGGATTCTGGATAACGTTTTGCTAGCACTAGCTAGGCTAGCTACTAGAAGCTTGTTCGCAAAATGATGTAGATATGCAGGGAGTAGTCGGAGTATACACTGTGCCACAAACTTGTTTTCACGTCTTTCAGACGAAGACTAGTCACAATAACACTACTAATCAATAGTTAATGGCTACTGACCTTATTGTTTTGAGAAGTAGCAGTGTTTATTCAATACAATTTTACGTATTGATAACATGGGTTGAGAACAAACTAGCCGCGACGTCTTCCACTCCGTTGACATTCGAAATGTGCACAGTGAATCCTGATTGGAGGTGATTCTAATGCCCAACGTCACTTCCACCCAATGGAGGAAGTTGCAAGGCCACCACTAAGTGGCGCCAAAGAGTACAGAAGAACTCTTCTGGTGGCGCTACGAAGCTTGTCATTAAAAAATTTGAATAATTCCGGCACAATGGCGTATATATATTATGTATGACAGTAAACAATAAAATAAAGTAATGAGAAAGACTATTATTTTAATTTGTGATGAATACATACCTAGGGCCGTGAAAGTTTCATCAGACTAGTTGCGAGTCCTGATTTTAACCAGCATCTTGACAAAAAACATAAGCCTATATTACTGTCTTAATGTCTGTCTGCTGTTTTGGATTCTGCAGAGGAGTGGGATTAAAAATCATTTAAGGTGACATTTAAGGTCTATAAATCTAAAAATGTTTGTAAATCTCTTCAAATGCCCAGCATACCTTCCTCCTTAATCTGCTTTCTCCTTGTCTGTCTACCCCCTAACTCACGCTCACACAAACACGCACACACACACACACACACACACACACACACATCATAATACGTCTGCTGCTTCCATGCCATAAATAGCTGTCCCTCTCTAGTGCAGGTTCTGCTCCACAGCCCCTCCATAAATAATACATTAGAGTGAATACCAAATCATGATCTCATTTACTTTCCTCTAGAAGAAGTCTTAAAGAAAAAAAATTGTAACTTCAAATAGTCAAGCGTACGTGCCTATTCTGACATGGCATATGTAGGGGCACACCCTAGATTCGTCAAGACCCTTCATCTGAAGGTTCTACCAGGCAGTTCGTTGAATTCACAGTTTGGTTGGTCACCCACTGAGAACATATGACCTCTCAGCACACACTCTGCTGTTAGCCAGCAAGACATGCATGTTCAAGCCAAATACATATAGAGTCATTTCTAGGGTCATTGTAATATGGTGGCAGATGTATAATGGAGCATCTGTTGTCTCTGACAAATTTGAACATATTCCCGTAAATCGTGTAACTTTCTATGATACTAGTGTTCAATTACAACTTTTTGTTTATGTGCTGTTAGGATCATTCTTGATCATCAATTCAACAAGCAACCAAGATGTTAGAGAGAATACATCAGGGATGTTTATCTCCCTTTATTACTGTAAAGGTCGTCTAAATGTTATCACTGTCACTTCAGTCACAGCTTGGGTTCATTTTGACTGGCAGTTTGTTTGTGTGTATGTGTGTGGTTGTGTGTGTGTGTGTGTGTGTGTGTGCATGTGCGTGTGACAGACTGAGTGATCTGACATATAATTTCAGTCAATGGGTGAAATGCCACTGCTTTTTGGGAATCAATTATAATTGGTGTATGTGTGTAAATAAAACAGATGTCAAGGAAGATTGGTTGTTGAATGGGATGAAGGGAAGGAGGTAGTCTGAAGGATCTTTTCTGATAGATCAGCCCTATTGGATGGATCGTCGAGGGAGAAATATTCAAGGGGAGATCGAAGTCTTGGTGTGGCATCAACCAAGTGGACTGTTACAGAGGCAGAAAAGGACAATGGTGCAGAGGCCTCCAAGTGAAACAGTCAGAGTCAGAGTCAGAGTCAAAGATGGAGATCTTCCAATCGTAGTTCAGTAGGCGACACCTCAAACAAGGCCCTATGCGATCAGACCACAAGATCAGGCTGTCTCAGCCAATCAGAGCCCTGTGTTACTCAAGCCACTGGAAAGGTCAGTGCGTAGCTCTGCCACCTTCCCAGATGAAACACATTAGCTCTAATCTTTGCGCAGCCTCCCCAGGCCAAAGATTTATGCAAACACAGCTTTTAATGTGGAAAATGTGGGAAGCCAAGCAAGCATTTATGATAATGAAATCATAACACAGGAGAGCATAATCAGTTCCCAAGGCAAACACTAAAAAGAAACAACCATGAAAATCAAGGATTAAGGGTTTATAGTACTACAGGTTTTTAGGTCCCAGTAAAACAGATGCCTCTTGCTGATTTCACAGTTACACTGTCTCACTGACTCCCTCATACACAAAAACCTACTGTGGCTCAGGCAAAATGGAATTCCTGTTCCATTTGAATTATGTATCATCACTCTGTTGTGATGTCACAAAACCTGTGATGTTACGATGACATCCTAAAAGTAACATCCCTAGCATGGCATATTACCAAAGCATCAACATCCAGTCCAAGATTATTTTTATATCATACAGGACTAACATAACTCATTCTAAAGGTTACTGTACAGACAAAATCATTCAGATTCTTGCTCGGGACGTCGCCCACATTGTGTGATAATTATTGTTATTTTTATGTAATGACAATATACCAAAACCATAAGGTGAAGATGTGGGGAAAGACAGAGAGAAAGACAGAAAGAAAAGAAAGAAAGAAAAGAAAGTGAGGGGAGGGCCGGCTCGGCCAGAGGGCTGGTGGGGGTTTGGGCCTCTGACAGCTCCTGGGATATTAAATATTACACTGAGGATCCCCCACACAGATGTTCACAATCAGTGCTCCAGAGAATTAATGTGAGCAAGATGGCGGGACTGCCAAGAAAGATGAGGAAAGACTGAGATGCTGCTGTGATCGAGTGAGAGCTAATTTTCTAGCCTCGCCAACAGATATTAGTCTTGGAGAGGATAACTTTGCTGGCTCGGGGAGCAGGTTTTAACGTAGCCAGAGTCGTCTGGTTGACCTCAAAAATACAGATTCCTCTGCGTCTTTCAAGATAAGAAGAGTCAATCGAAGAGCAGGAAGATCAAAGGTCAAGGGAAGGAGGGAGAGACTGAGAAATGCGAGTAGTGTCTACAACTGTCCTTTTTACACAGTGTATTTCATGTTCATATGGGAAGAAGTTTTCACAAACTTTGGTGTAATACTAAATAATACTCAACTTCTTAGGCTGGTCATTGCAGCTGTCTTGGACAGGACTTGCGTCGTTGTTCACAACACCATGATTTGGGCAAGTAACTGAAAACCAATTTCCTTCTTTACAGCAGATTTACACGTGAGTCAGAACAGATTAAAATGTTGTCTACGTTTGCAGAGCCTTACATATAGCCCGAGGTTTGAACCTCATCTCTCAGGAAATACATTCCTGCCTTGATTTATCTGTAGAAGCAAAGACTGTGGGGGGGGGGGGGGGGGGGTGGTGGGGGGAGGCACAACCTGTTCTTTAAGTAATAAATGATTGAAGAACGATCTAGTTTTAAGCCGCATGAAGGATCTATGTCTCTTATTCTTTTTCAGAAAATACTTGAATGAGAACCAAAAAGAGATTATGCTAAGCTCCAGTTCAGTAGCAGTGTGCTTTAGATGTCCTGAGGTCAGTCTCTCAACTCAGAGAGTTATGTGTTGGGAGTACGTGCTCCAATCTCTGTCTCTATCTCAGCGTCTGGGTTCCATGTCTGCCTTTGGCTGACTGTGTGTGTGTGTACATGTGTGTATGTGTGGACATGCGTCTGCCTTAGTCTCTGCTGAGTTTTAAATCTGAATGAAATGTATCAATCTGTTTGCCAAAATCCTCCTCATTGATTGAATCCTCAACATCCACATATATTTTATTGAAAATCCACAGGTGTTCAAATGTAAACATAAACACGCACACACACACATTCACACGCACGCTCGAACATGAGCACATAGAAAAAAGAGGCAGCGCATGGAATCTAACAAGTAGGAACCTCCAAAAGATCCAAAGATAAAAGTGTGTTTCTCATGTTTGTCTGTTCTGTATTTATATCAGTAGTCCACTGTGGTCCACTGTGGTCCAGCTGTGGTCCAGCTGTGGTTCAAGTGTGG
>NC_085037.1:10404539-10407838 GCF_963692335.1 Osmerus eperlanus
TGGCGCTGGGTGGTGCCAGCTCAATTCCGTCTGCGCCATCTGCAAAGAGACGGAATCTAGTTTACTGTGTGAGTGTGTTTGTGTGTGTGTGTGAGGGAGAAATGGAGGGAAGAAGAGAGAGTGAGAGACACAGAGAGAGGAAGAGACAGAGTTTAGAGGGAGAGAAACAGTAATTTATGAATGGGGTGAGAGTTTTTATTAGAGATTTTGAGAGATTTCAAAGATTTTCATTGCAATACTGCAGCGGTTCTTAATGAATTCCGCTATTAAATCACTTATTTTCACACACTCCCATCACAGCTGCAAGTATGTACACACAGACGACAAAATGTAGCGTTAATGAGCTTAACCTCAAAAATACTTTTTTCAATGTCTCGCTGCCTCGACTGACTGATGCTTTTGTATTTCCTGTAGAGTCCAACTCTTTTTCACGACTATATCTTTTCGTGCAATGTTTTCTACCGAGAAGGTATGATTGTACAATATGTCTACCATATGTGCTGCATATTTCATGTTTTGGTTAACACTAATTGGAGAACATTAATTATTCTACTCTGTCTTGTTCACAAGCTCCAGAATTGCCCAAGCTTTTGCAAGGCAGATAAATTGTGTTTTGACGAGTCCTCTTCTTAGAACTGTTTAAACAAACTATCAGAGATTTAACACAGTTGTCTTTGGCTGTGGATTATTTATGAGGCTCATCTGGCTCTCTAATCTTCGGTAATAATCAAAAGATTTCCCCGGGGTCTTGCTTCTCAGCGATTAAATGAAAGGCTTTGCTTTGAGATGATTGCCGTCCATTATCAGAAGGGGTAACTAACTGGGAGAGTTTTCCCCCCCAGAGGGTTAGGGGCAGACTTCGGAATTCATACCAGGGTAATATTGATAATTATCACTGCCTTGCTGAAAGGCTTTGTTTGTCACCCTTCAGTTGAACAGCCAGAAGACTGTTTGTTAAAGTAATCTTCAGCAGGCTCCCTACTGAGACCCACCCCCTCAAACTAATTCTCTCTTTGTCCTACTCAAATAATCACTCTTTTGCTCTCCTTCTCTCTCTTTCTCATTGTCTTCCTCTCTCTATCGAATGCAACTTGGACTCCTCCCATGTGACACAACCCAGCTCTCCCCTTCTCTCTGAGGGATTCTGAAACACCACATACCCCTGTGCGCAAGAAAGCACACATGCACTATCAAACATGCCCACGCATATGGTTGTGTAAAGATAGCCACTCACATTCTCTTATACTTTCTGCAGTAAAGCGTGTACTTTATAATAGGGAGGCCTACTTTGGTTGACCTCCCACACAGTTCCAAACATACTGCCAGGGCTTAAAACACACACAGAACCTTTCAGTGCTGCCTTCTGTTTGATCTCTGGAGACCATTTGATGAAGGTAAATGCAGACACAGAGAGGTAAGAGGATAATGCCTAACCTCACATCTCTCCATGTGATACTGGAGGGAGTCTAAAGCTTGATCAAACATCAGAGAGTTAATGTCGTGACAGGGAAAATAAGTCTGGTTGAAAATGTAGAAGCCGAAATGATCAAAGATCCTGGCCCTTTTGTGTGAGTTTGATGTTAGCGCACATTTATACACTCTCACACACACACACACACACACACACTCACACTCACACTCACACTCACACTCACACACACAGCTGTGTAACCTGTGTCTGTGTTGAGAGGCTGAAGTGTGGTTTCCTTGGAGACCGCGTCGTTGCTTTTAGACTTGCAGTCAGGAGCATCTTTAATTTTGAGCTTCTTGGCGTGTTTGGTTCCACTGTAGTGGGATGTGGCCTGGCTCTGCAGAAGGGACAGGACCACAACCAGTCAAACAGCCAGGAACGGTATTCACACTTACCAGACTATCAGAATCAACCTAGAAGCCAGAAACAAAGTAAAAACGCATGATGTATTCAAGCAGTGCTTGCAATTAATGGAAAACAGTTTGTTCTGAAATACTTGCAAATAATGGAAATCCGTTTGTTCGGAAATACTTGCAAATAATGGAAATCAGTTTGTTTCGGAAGTATTTGCAAATACTTGCAAATAATGGAAATCTGTTTGTTTGGAAGTACTTGAAAATAATGGAAATCCGTTTGTTCGGAAGTACTTGCAAATAATGAAAATCCGTTTGTTCTGAAGTACTTGCAATGAATGGAAATCAGTTTGTTCTGAAGGGTTGAGACTCCACCCACTTCTGAGTTAAACTTCAGTTGGCATACGCTACAGGAGCTAGGCTCCTTCCTCAGGGGTGTGGCCACTCGAAACCCTGGGCCAATCAGAGCTTTGTGGAGGTGGTCCATCTGAAACAACAAGGGTAAAAATGTGAAAGGGTTGAGAAATAAGAGTACAGATATCAGTAAATTATTTGTCCAGGACAGAAGAAGTCATGGTGAAGTGAATCATGAGATGTTGAAACCAGAACGGACAGTTAGAACAAGCGCTGGGGGAGAGCAACGACTTGAAGGTGAGACCAGTTCCCCAGCACCACCCCCTCACAGTGAGACCAGTTCCCCAGCTCCACCCCCTCACAGTGAGACCAGTTCTCCAGCTCCACCCCCTCACAGTGAGACCAGTTCCCCAGCACCACCCCCTCACAGTGAGACCAGTTCCCCAGCTCTACCCCCTCACAGTGAGACCAGTTCTCCAGCTCCACTCCCTCACAGTGAGAAAGTATCAGCTCCACACCTCCTTTCCTTAATCACAAAGTGTCTGGAAAGTCAAGCCAAACTTTTGGCCTGTAAAAATGCCTCAGAGCACTCTCATCATAAGGTCAGGGTCGTCATCAATCATTGGGCAGAGGGGTAACAAAGGGTGAGCCGGCCCCCTGAGAAAAGATGCCTGTGGAAATTACAGGTTCTAAGCATTTGTGGGTTCACCCCAGCAAGGTCAAAGGTGAAACAATCTTGCTCGGCCCAGCCCATTTTACAAGAAGACCCCATTTCACGGCGCAGACAGGTGGCCTTTAGATGGGAAGATTTAGCTTTCCAACACCATATTCCATATTCAATATAGAACCTAGGTGTGAAGAATGGAGAAAAAAGTTGTTCTTTTATCTGAGGTAAAAATGGCAGTTTAGCAAAGGCTCCAGCCTGGGTTATGTATTCTTGTATTCCTGTGTTGTAATGTAACTTGAACACAGAAACCACAACTAGGTGAGGACAAACTTGTGGACCTCTCACCTCTGTTTAGTACCTGGGAGCCTCTCTTTATGAGCGTATAGAAACGGGATGGTAAAACTATACTCCTGTATCATTATCTCACTGCTGAGTGTGGAAAGTGTGTGTCGGA
>NC_085037.1:10408038-10438038 GCF_963692335.1 Osmerus eperlanus
TCTCTCTCTCTCTCTTTATCTGTCTCACACACTCACACACACACAGTCACTTTTTCTGATGTGCCATACCACCTGCGGTCATGGTGTCATCGCTCTCCCCTTTCCACCTCTAGCCTCTCGCTCTATTTCTCTCTCTCACTCTTTCTTCAGTAATATGAGAGTTTAGCCAAAGGATAAAACTAATTCTGTGTGTGTGACTCCAGTTGGGATATATATTCATTATTTTGGCGTGGGTGTCTGTGCTGTCATGAGTCAGAGTTGCTCCGGGTCATTAGAGTTAGGTATGGTTGAATATACAGCCAAATGTAACAGACCAAAGGTTTATTTGGAGCAAGTTTAACCTCATGGTCATTTTGTCTGGTCGTCATCTGGTTTATGTACGAGCACCACTATAACACAACAGACAGGACTAGGACGGTTGGTACTGATACACAATTCACAGGGTGTCAGCACATTTATTTGACACCTTTACAACTTTCTTTGCTTTCCCACCCTCTCGCATTTCCTTCCTCAAAGAACACACCAAACATTGCTCAATTAGCCATCAATCCACCACACGCACGCACATTCCTGTAACCATAGCAACCCACATGTGGGCGCCAAACACACTGCCGGGCTCACACACTCATGGGCAGAGGCTTATTTACAGGAAAACACATACCAACAGAGAGAGATGGAGAGAAAGAGAGAAAGGGAGAGAGGGTGAGAGAGAGAAGGTGAGGAGAGAGAGAGAGAGAGAGAGATGAGAGAGAGAGAGAGAGAGAGAGAGAGAGAGAGAGAGAGAGAGAGAGAGAGAGAGAGAGAGAGAGAGAGGGTGAGAGAGAGACCACACAGGCAGGGTTAAGCTCATCTGGGTGCTCTTATGAAACCAAACCCCCACAGTTCAATATATCACTGCTGTTTGGAGAGGCAGAGTACTCCATATCTACAGCTCTACTCTAATTAACATGCATCTATCATCACATCACCGTGATAGAGAGAAACGACGAGAGAAAGAGACAGAAAGAGGGAGAGGACGAGAGTGCTGCCAGGGGGAAAGGGACAATTGAAGTGAAAAAGTTTAGAGGGTGATGTAGGAGAGGGGCATGTGAACAGGGGGGTGAAAGGAGAAGGAGGGAGTCAAGCAGTGGTGAGCTGAAGAGAGAGATGTGTGCGTAAAGGAGGGTTGAGATGGCATGGGAGTGAACTGAGACCCTGACTAACCTCTCTTCAGTCAGGTGCCAAAGTTGGACCTACAAATGCATGTGCACACACGCACACACACACATGCACACAGTTTCCATCTCACATAAATAAGAAGAAATGATGACCTAACAATGGTGGAGAGAGCCGAAAAAATATAAATGGCCCATTTTCCGCCAGAGGGGTATATTAGACCAGAAACTGTGCTGAGTGGCTTTCAGACTCTCTGTGTCTACTCAGGGAGAACCACGTAAACATGAAAAGATAGTAGATGGTAACATTTTAAAGAATGGAAATAGCAGGTTTGAGCTGGCCACAGGCTATGAGGAAGCGTCACTTCGTGTTGCGAAGAAGCATTTTACAGCATTTTACAGGCCCCAGTCTTTGGTATAAGTTGTTCTTGGAGCTAGTGAAACTAGGCATCGCTGTTAACAAGCGTTGCACATTTTAGTTTTGCATTTCTGCAAGACTAAAATGTATTCCCATAGACATGTCGTGCCCTGCAGAAGTGCATCTCAGCTTGACACTGGGAGGTCAGTGTCCCTAAGGCACCGTAAGATTCACTGGTTTTCTGAAAGAGAGTTATGTGTACTGACAATAGAGGAAATGACAAAGTGCCTAAGAGTCCTCTTAGAAACATACCAGTACTCCAACCCAGTCATCACACCACCCAACTGACAGATTGGTAGCTATGGTGATGGTGTTGATTGACACGACTTACCTCCGTAAAGACAGGGAACAAGCTAAATGGGAGGAGGGGATTCATTTCCATGGAGTTGCTGGGCCCTGCCTGCTGTAGAGTGGACCAATGAGGGCAGGGTGGCACTCTGGCACATGTTACCTAGGAGACAGAGAAATGGCGCATGTTGACAGTTTCCAGGAAGTCATCACTTTGCTTAAATGTTTTGAAAAAAAACTTGCAACGCAGGGTGTATCTCCCTGAACTCACCATGTCATCATTAACACCTCTAACCTGAGAAAGCTTTTGATGGCACGTTCAAAGTTCAACATATGCTTTAGCAGGACGCTAATCTCATGTCAATACCAGTAGTACAATCAACACTTTAGATGACACAAATGTGATAAGGGCTCACGTGCATTAACCAATCAGGGCAACATTTCCTCTAAATGAGAGGATTGAGAGATGGCTACGAATGAGTCCAGCTGTGTATCCAACTCACACCTAGTTATACAATAGGGCCATCAGCCCTTCGTGTGTGTGTTGGTGTGTGGTTTCGTTCCTGATTATAGGAGGGCTTGTTTTGTTTCTGCCATTTCTCCATGCTTGATTACAGTTTGATTTAGGACCAGCAGTACATGTAATCATAACAATCACAGCCCAAACACACCCATCCGCTCATCCATTAGGGCTGATTACCCGCGTGTTTGTGAGTGTGCGTGTGCGTGTGTCGAGTGCCTTGTTTGTGGTAAGCTAACTGACCACTTGCAAAGGATGTACTACATTTAATAAACGAAAGATAATTGCAGTTTGTGAATAACAATGAGCATACTCATAGCATAGGCTACACAACAAATAGACAAAAGAAAACGGAACATAAGCTTTCACCTTTAACATTTCAGGAAGCAAAAGGTGCAGCTAAATTAGATTTCGATATATAATATATTTTTTTTTTTGTCATTTAGCAGACGCTCTTATCCAGAGCGACTTACAGTAAGTACAGGGACATTCCCCGAGGCAAGTAGGGGTGAAGTGCCTTGCCCAAGGACACAACGTCATTTTGCACGGCCGGGAAGGTCGTGGCTACATGTCTCGCTATGAAGGAAGCTAAATACCATACAACTGTCCATTTCAAACTTAACCTTAAAATACCCATGTAAATAGACTTTTATTTGCTCAGAAATTGTGCAAATGTATAGGCCTACATTAAATAACAAACAAATCTTCAAACACAAATAACGCACGTGATAGGCTTAAATGTCACCCTAGCTGTCACCTCGGTCAAACATGAAACAAAGACTAATAAATAATAACTACATACTGGTAACTACATAAAAAGTGGCTTCTACTCCCGCAAAAGTGAATCATAAACTACAACAACATCTTGGGCAACAGTTACGCTATAAATCACACTAATGAACTGTCTTACTTACACTGGCAATAGGGTGTATCCACGCATAAGCAGCATCGTGACTGACTTATGGCTAAAACATTAAACCTAGAAGAAAACTGCCACCGATGGAATCTGTAGCAACAAGCGCTGTCAGTGAAAGTATCAACGTACTCTGTGCTCTCTCACACACAAGTTATCCTATGAGAAGATAACACATTTAAATGAATAATCAGGCAAGTAAACGTATTAATTTACCAAATACATTGCTTTGTATCGACCTCGTCCAATATATCTTGTTCTGACGGGCTTGCGCTGCAGCTCTGATTCTCCTCTCCTCATCCACGCACACGAGACCCTAGCCCTCTCTCCTCCGACTTCCTTTAACTGTTCTATCTCCACCTACTCCATCGGTTTCTCTCTCTCTCTCTCTCTCTCTCTCTCTCTCTCTCTCTCTCTCTCTCTCTCTCTCTCTCTCTCTTCTCTCTCTCTCTCTCTCTCTCTCTCTCTCTCTCTCTCTCTCTCTCTCTCTCTCTCTCTCTCTCTCTCTCTCTCTCTTCTCTCTCTCTCTCTCTCTCTCTCTCTTCTCTCTCTCTCTCTCTCTCTCACATTGAGCACGAACCTTAAATGTTTCAATATCTGTAGGCTAACTGTTGTGTGCATGTCCTGTTTGTACGTGCAAGTTCCTCTTTGGGACAGAACAATTAGAATTTAAATTATTTTGTACATTCTGCAAATACACGCACATGCACATTTTCTTATTTAATACAAGGGGTTTTAAATGCAACAGATATAATATGAAGCGAATTATGATATGAAGCATATGGCCACAGATCAGGTGAGTTGGTTCTCAGTGACCGGACCAGCGGTAAATCGCAGTCATTCCCTCCATCCTCTGTGTCTGCAAGTTTTCCCGTCTGTTAGCTTTGGAGGAGCCACTGTTGTTATCCATGTGTAAATCGTTTAACGATCTCACTCAGTTTGTCTGCGAGCTGGTATTTTTAGACAGATCTCTGCTCCCTCTATGAGAGGAGGAAACCACATGGCAGGCATGTCCAATGAAAAACATCGCAGCACCACTAAAAGTGAAGGTCGATGCACACACTCGGACGCACACCAAGGCCTATGCATGCACGATTGCACCACAATGAGCTTTTGTGTTTTCAGTATTTCCTCCCGCCTATCACTCCTAGTGTTTGGGAGGTGAGCAACAACATGTGTTTCTCTCATTGCGTGGCACCAGGGGATAATCTGTCAGGATGACTGAGATTTCAGAGAACTGTTGTACCCCTAGTCCCTGCACACAGAAACGTGCATGTGTTTTTTCCTTGAACGTTGCAAATTAACCCTTTACCTGGTTTAAATAAAGCCAACATCATTAAAAAGCTGCTGAACGGTTGTTTCTGGACACGTTTGGAGTTTGAAGAAGAAGCCTATTTATAGGAACACCTCCAGGTGGCATGGTCTATGAGTGGCTCTTTGTCTTACTCAGTGGAACAAAAGATAACTTAACCCTTGTGTTATCTTCGGGTCATTCTGACCCATCAGTCATTGTGACCCACCGTCGTATTGCGACAGATTTACCGCATACAAAGACAAAGTGAAGCATTTTCTTTTAACCGTTGGGCTGTCTCAGACCCCCCACATTGCAAAGGTTAAAAGAAAATTATTTTAATTTGTTTTTGTATTGGTAAAATTGGGTAAACACAACGATGGATCGTTATGAACCTTTGGGTCATGTGACCCGAAGGCAGCACGAGGGTTAAGGAGAAAAATACACAGATGGAAAGACTGACTCGGGCTCAAATGTTCCTTTTGTCACTCACTGTGATGCCAGACTTTTTGTGTTCTGCTGAGAAATAGCAGAGCACTTGGGGGCTTGAACGATTCCTCCTCTTTTTCCCCCCTTGAGAAACAGTTGAAAGATTCCCTTCGCCTCTGGGCTGGGCTTAGTCTCTGACTGGTAGTGTGCTGTTGGGAATGTTGCTACTCAGTCCTAGCCAGCCGGGATGTCCCAGACCTTCAGCTTGGGAACATCAGATCTCTGGTTGGAATAAATTCACCAGCAGGCCAATGTGAGATTTGATTTGTATGGTAGCAAATGGTAATGGAGCTAATGGATGGTCTGCACCTATACCTGCACAGCAGTGCAGGTATAGATCTCCATGCACCCTCTGGCCTGTATGGTCCAGGTGGGTAAAAGGGTCAGACTCCTGTTTCTGAGAAGGCTTCAGAGATGAAAGAAAGTTGACTGGTTTCCATTCACTTCTGTTTTACCTCAGCTTTACCCTACTCTGTGTGTGTAGTGTGTGTGGTGTGTGTTTGTGTGTGTGGTGTGTGCACGTGTCTATGTATGTGGAAGTAGAGGGGACTGTGAAGAATGAGGGACTGTTATCTGTCTTGTCTGTGAGAAAGATGTGTAGAGACATTCTGTGGTGAACACACATGGCCACTGTGTGTGTGTGTGTGTAACAGATATAGTAGAAAGATCGCCAGAGACTGAGAGAGCGAAGGGGGAGAGAGGGAGTGTGCGGGTGGGTGGGGGTAGAAAGAGAGAGAGAAAGAGAGAGTTTTAGTACTGGTGGATTCCATTAGAATCCCAGCGGGTTTAGAAGGGTTCCATGCGCTGCGGGGTGAAAGGTTAAGATGAACGGAGGGGTCGCCAGTAAAACCAGCGCAGGTGTGACGCGACGGACGTAAATTTGCAGAGGATCAGATGCTATAGGCGACCTCAGGTCGGGGGATATTCTGTCCCTGCTCGTGTTTAAGCCGCTTTGCCACTCCACTGTTAAGCATGTAGGAGTCCTGAGGTTTAGACACAGTTTTATGGGCTACACATGTCAAACGGTGATTGGGTAATGGCCACCACATGGCTGGTCTAAATCCTCACTTTTCCGACCATTCCAAGTTCACCCTCTCGACGGCGAGCGAGGGGTCAATTCTCGGTCGACGTATCTGGGAAGATTTGAAAGGGGGAACACGTTGAGAAGTAGAGTAACAAATCTCACGTCACTGGTGAGTTTTCCCCTCCAGCTTCTAGGTATTTTCATGATCTCTGTGAACATAACCCTCACCTCCACTCCACACAGATCCAAATTTACGGATTTCCTGACCAACCTCTAAACTTGCACAGCTGGCTCAGATCACCTTGATTATTAAACCATATGCTTTTACTATCTCTATAAAAATATCATAATTCACAGGAAATTATTAAACATTTTTTGGCCCGTGCAGTTCCATATTTTATACTCTTAGAAAAAATATCTATAAAACTTGTGGTCATTTCACTGTGGCAAATGATCATCTCCTGCAGAGAAATAACCCACCGAGACGCACACAGACACACAGACACACACAAACCCGCACACCACTGGGTACCCTGCGTGCACATCTGCGAGAGAGAGATAGAGCAATATCTGTCAAGAATATCATTAACCACCAATATAATAGGTAGGATTTGTAGTCCCCCAGCCAAACTGTATGAGGACCAATTAAAATCATGGTCCACAGATGATACGCACACAGACTTCTACACGCACCACCACACACACACACACACACACACACATGCACCACACACACACACACAGTGTGTGTGCACTCTCATGCTAAACTACACGTATTCCTTGTTACAAAACAGGTGGAAAAAAAAATCAGGTTTGTCACTAATCCCAAGAACACAATTTTCATACTTTTATGACCCCCCCCCAAAAAAATGAAGTCCCCAGCAGAATGGGAGGATAAAGCTTAGTAGGTAGAACACTTGACAGCTGATCAAGATGTTGCAGGTTTGAATCCCCCTGCATTGTATGTTTCTTTAGATAAAAGCATTGAGCAGCTGAATACTTAAATCCTTGCATCACCCCTGAGTCACTATGAATCAACACTGCCATCTAGAGGACAACAGTGGCAATAAACGACACACAACGCCAACTAAAATAGGCCAGCTTTATTGACTAAAACATCCACACTGGAGTGGATGCATTTTCAGGACACTCATTCGCCACCTTTACAGAATTAGCAGTGTGGAGTAAAGTCTAGGGGAAGGAATGACAATTTCACCTACCCCTAAATCTAACAAACAACAATCAATTAATCCAAAAACCTGATAAAAAGCTGGATATATATATTACATATATATATATATATTAAAAAAAGAAACGTTTTTAACATGATTTTTATGAAAAGGTTGTGGAGGGGTCAGAGGTTCTTACAGCAGGTCTTGCGCTCCGTCTGTGCCTCGCTGGCTGGGCCCGTCGGGCTGGACAGGGTCACAGCGCTGATGGACCCCCGGGTCACCTCACGACTGGCCACCTTTTTGTGGATTGCTGGAGAGAGAGGGGGAGACAGAGAGGGGGAGACAGAGAAACAGAGAGAGAAACAGAGAGAGAGAGAGAGAGAGAGAGAGAGAGAGAAGCCTTGGTGAGTTGTGAGAGGATTGGTGAATGTCATGGGAGAAACTCTCTGAGAAGATGGCATTATCACAGCTAGACCTTCGAGCACAAACTGCCGGATTCAAATAATCACCAGCGCCGGCTAATGGCTACACTCTGGCCGTTGAACCACTGAGAGAGTTCCGATATCATACAGGCACCAAACATGACGACGACACAACATCATCTTGAATTGAAATGTCTTTAAGACATTTAGTTTCTGCCATGATGTGTACCTGAGAGCACGTCATGGAAGGCTGTCTCAACGTTGCTGGAGTCCAGAGCGGAGGTTTCCATGAACAACACGTTCTTCTTCTCTGCACAGGAAGACAGAGAGACAGGGAGACGCTGTTAAATCGACTCACACTGACACTCAGAGCCAAGCCAAACCACAGTACACAACCAGGGTCAGATCACACATGCACGTCAGGGTGAAAAGTATCGCTGGATGTTGTGAGCCGGCCACCTGCAAAGTCCTTGGCCTCCTCCGTGGGCACTGTCCTCTGGGTCTCCAGGTCTGTCTTGTTGCCCACCAGCATGACCACGATATGGGGGTCTGCGTGGTCGTACAGCTCCTTCAGCCAGCGCTCCACGCTCTCATAGGTCAGATGCTTGGTGATGTCGTAGACCAGCAGAGCTCCTACTGCCCCCCTGTAATATCTGGTTGGATAAGCAAAGGAGCGGGGTGAGATTTGATACTGTCTCCCAAACGAGGGAGGTGATTATTTAGGGTGTGGAGGGATGGGATTATTTAAAGTGTGGGGGGAGGGGATTATTTAAGGTGGGGAGGGAGGATATTATTTAAGGTGTGGAGGGAGGGGATTATTTAAGGTGGGGAGGGAGGATATTATTTAAGGTGTGGAGGGAGGGGATTATTTAAAGTGTGGAGAGAGGTTGGAAGGAGTTATTTGTTCAAGAGGTGGAGGGAGGGTAATTATTTGGGGGGGGTGGAAAGAGATGATTATTCCAGGGGTGGAGGGAGGTGGTTATTGGGGGATGGAGGGAGGGTGGAGAGGTGTGTTGGTGCACCCACGCAGAGGTAATGGCCCTGTAGCGTTCCAGCCCTGCCGTGTCCCAGATCTGAGCCTTGATGGTGAAGGTGTCTAGCTGGACGGTGCGCGTGCTAAACTCCACACCGATGGTGGTCCGGCTGTCGTGGTTGAACTCATTCTTGGTGAAACGGGACAGCAGGTTGCTTTTCCCCACACCGGATTCTCCTATTAAAACCACTATGGTTTTATGGGATAGTAATGGAGTTAACTTCATGCCATTTATAAAACAAAAAAAGCATCAAATGAGTCCAATTTCTGTACAGAAATTGGACTTGTTCTATTGTAAATCACAATGTCCTTGGCGGTATATTCTGTAGATGTCAACAGGTGTGCAGTTCACTCAACCTAGCACTTGATGACATCAGATCTCACTTAATGGCATGCGTACCTCTAGATGACACTTTGTTGGAATGTTTGGAATGAAAAGGCAACTCGCTAGTCCTGATAAGACACAGTTTAACTACAAACATTTGACTGTGTAACAGAGGGCAATTCAAGCATTTGAAATGCAGTTGAAATCAACTAGGCTTATGTTCTTCAACGTCAACGGGGTAAATAAAGTTCTCTACAATGGCAGCCACCTGTCACTTCCTGGTTCCCCTGAATTTCCCTGCTCTCATTACACTGCACTCCTAGTTCCTTGTTCCACCTGAGAGCACTAAAGGATCAAACTGCCCTTTGCCCCCAACTGATGTGGAATATAAAAACCCACCAGAGGCTGTGTTTACCTAGGAAAGACAAACAGACCACTAACCTTTGAAGACAAAGTTGTACGCCTCGTCAGAGCCCATGCTGTAGAGCTGCGCTCCAGTAGAATCCTACTCCCGGGGCTGGTCACACCATGAGACAGGAGAGACGGGTACACGAGAGGGTAGGAGACACAACTGCCACAGGGAATCTTCTCCTTTTCGACAGTCCAAAAAAAAGGGTGAAAACGGAGGATTGAGACTGAGACACGAAACAGGTTTGCCTGAACCAACCCTCTTCTTCTTTTATTTGTGGATAGAGGGAGGCTGCACCTGACCATGGACAGCCAGACACACCAAGACGCGCTGCCTGCCGATCCCTGTTGTGGCTCCGTTGACACAGAGAGGCGGGGGAGGGAAACAGGGAAGAGAGGGCAGAAGCGCAAGAGCAGGTGGAACAGGTAGAACTACCAGCGTGTTGTCATCACGAGACTCCACCCTCTTCTTTGTCCCTCTCCTTTACTAGAGCTCTCCAGCCAGCCTGTACCTGTTGAATATTACTCACAGGTGGATAACATGATACTGAAGAATGTACAACAGGGATGGCTACAGTGGCATTAAATAAAATGATCACTAAATCTATTTATACATTGTTTTTTGTTGTTTAGTTTTTTTTAGACATTTCAAGAAATGCATAAAACATGCAGCATCAGAATATTTCCAGTAATTCAGACACAGTCATAGAGAACTCTTCTTGACCAACTTTATTATTTTAGTACAGTACTGTTAAAAGTTAGTTTCCAACATCGGGAAATGGATGTTTTCAGCTGAGGCCAACAGACAAAGCACAGCTATGGAAGCCATTGCCAAGGTTACCACAACTACGATGCCGAGATTCTCCAAGAAAGTATTACCTAGAACGTCATTTACAACAGAGGGTACGGTTGTGTGCCAGCCATACAGGGAACATAGTAAAGCATTTCCGTAATATTCAATGCATTCATTCCCAGGAGATTTTGAATGAGACCAAAACAAGATCACCTCTAGGTAGTACTTTGCACCTCAAATTAAAATACATTATGAATAATCCGATTAAAATGAAAGGAAAGACTATCTTCTGTCTCGGATCGACCACTTGATGACAACTGATTCGATGGTGACGTGGCCACAAAACATCTCAGGCCGCATGCGTTTGTGTGAAGTCACTGCTGACACCCAACCGTGTATTTATAATTGGATTGCAATTGAACCAAGGAGAAGGATGCCAAAGGTCTTAAAGGGCCGGAGGAGACAGAAGGAACAGCAGTAGTGGCTGAAAAGAATACATCGTTATCTGGAATGACAAATCACAACTGTGGTGGGAGGAGGGTGGACTTCTTCTCAAGCGCTTGCAATAAATAGAGGAGCAGCTAGAATCTCTAGCTAGACTCTGGAAGGAGGGGGAGGGGGGGGGGAGGGGGGGGGGAGGGTACACTGGAGCGATTCGAGTTTTCACTCTTGACTTAGTCCTCCTCTCCGCCTCCTTCATCAGCTCACCATTGCATCTATTCAACCGGAAGGATCATCCCCAACTTCATAGAAATACAATGTATAGAAGGGAATAATGTCCAAGCCTAAAGTAATGGAACCGAGTCATCGCTACTCTATATTTCTGTCTGCAACGTGCCATCCTATTTGATAAACCCACGCTTTATCGGACGAAGAGGAAAAGCAAATCAACTTTTAGGAATCTCAACGCTGGATGAGGGTCGGGAGGCAAAAACGGTGCCTTTTGTCTGGATCTCTGCATCGGGCCACCCCTCAGGAGGAGTGGTTTAGTCCGGCTCTGCTGCAATGGCCTGGGGAGAGCTCTCTCCGGATGACGCCAACAGGAAGTGATGGGGAGCTGCTGTTTTGTTAGGGGAATGACTTGACAAGAAGCGGTGGAGTTAGGTTGTTACATATCCTGCCCAGGTCTTGCCTCGAGTGGGTTTGGGATTCGATTAATTTCTCTTGGTTCTCTGGAGATATCGTGTGTGCTTGTGTGTGAGCGTGCATGTGTATGTAATGTTGGCCCCTCCCCCCCCCATTTGCCCACTAGGGTGGATGTATGTGTTAGGTGTGTGCGTACGTGTGTGCGTGGGTCTGCGTGTGTCTTTATGAGGGCTGTGAGCCCAGCAGTCTCTCGATGGCGGCGTTGATGTCTCCTCCGGTGGCGATGAGCGCCTGCAGGTTGGCCTCGCGGTTGATGAAGCCCATGGCGCTCAGCTGATCCAGCTGCTGCTGGAACCTCACCTCTGGGGTCTGGGTCTAGGGGGGTGGAGGGGAACAGTTAGGGTGTCACGCAAAACCACGCATATTTACCTCTGGTGACAAATCTAAAGGGTCAATTTTTTTTTTTGGGGGGGGGGGGGGGCAGTATAAGAATGTATGTTTACATGTGTGTGTGAAAGAGAGAGAGAGGGAAAGATGGAGAGAGAGGGGAGATGGAGAGAGATGGAGAGAGAGATGGAGAGAGAGAGAAAGCTAAAACATTTACCGGCACACTTCCTCCGGCTCCGGCAAACATTTGGAGCATCTGCTGCATCAGTTGCTGCTGGGAGGGGTTTGCCCCGCCGCTCGGCGAAGAGGCGGGGTTCTCCGGGGCCACGCCTCCTCCTGTGGGCAGAGGGGTCGTGGGGAGGGGGGTCGAGGGCATGCCGGGGATCCCACCTGGCGCCAAGCTGTGAACAGGTACACAACTCTTCAGTATAACCAGGTGTTGAGGCTGTGTATTTTATGTGTTTTTTTTAGGGGGCTACTGATAGTTTAAGGGTTAGGAGCAAGGTTTAGATTAGGTTTTTGGGTTAAGGTGAGGGACTGAATTGTGAGTCCTCGAGAGTAGTAAAACAAGGATGTGTGTGTGTGTGTACCCCGGCATGAGTCCTGGTGCCTCGGTCTGCAGCGTCTGCAGGCCCTGCTGGATCTGCATGAGGGCCTGCATGGCCCGGGGGTTGGTCATCACCGACAGGGACTCCGGGTTCTGCATCTGCAAGAACATGGTGGGACGATCACCTTCTGCACATCCTCTACGATCATGAAGAACACATGAAAGTGTGTGTGTGTGTGTGTGAGTGTGTACCTGCTGCAAAAACACTGGCAGCTGGTGTCTGAACTGTTCCTGCAACTGTGGGTTTCCGGCGAACAGGGGATTATTCATCAGTACCTGGGGAAAAGGGAGAGAGAAAGAGCCAGGAAACAGGAAGAAGGGTCAGGATCCTGTCACAGACCAGCTGCAGCACTTCTACCACCACCCTTCCTTGACACACACATGGTATGCACAGAGCTAACCAGCCTTAACACGAATGCGGGATCTAGGGAAGGTTTTCTAGAAAGGTCTTGGACAAACCTGGGAGGCCACGTCAGGGTTCTGGGACAGGGACTGCATCATGCTGCGCATGTACGGAGCAGACAGCATGTTCTGCATCAGCTGGGGGTTCTCCGAGATCTGCTGCATTAGGCTCTGCATGCCGGGACTGTTGAACATCCCTGGTGCACAGGGAAAGGAGGGAAGGTGTTAGAGTGTATGTGTGTGTGTGTATACAAGTCCACACTGTGTGCCTCCAGGGTGCACATTTCACGCGTGCCCCAGGACCTCTTACCGTTGCCCAGGCTGGCCGCGTTGATCCCCAGAGGGTTCGACACGGAAGGGGTGGTGCCACCGGCGGCGGTGGTGGTGGTGCCTGGGCCTCCCGTGGTGCCCCCCCCGCTCTCCGAGGGGTTGCCGGCGTTGGGGGGGCCCCAGGGGTTAGGCAGGGGCTCGCGGTTCTCGGTCCTGGACGGCTGCACGCCCGAACCGTCCGTGTTGCCTCCCAGGGCTGAGAAGGGGTTGTTGCCAAACTGGAGGGGAAAAGAGATCATCAATGGTCACCATCAGTGGTGGTAACAGTGATATGGGGGTCAGATGGCTGAGCGGTTAGGGAGTAGGGCTATAAAATCGTAAGGTTTCCGGTTCGATTCCTGTCCGTGCCAAATGATGTGTCCTTGGGCAAGGCACTTCACCCTACGTTCCTTGGGGAGAATGTCCCTGTACTTACTGTAAGTCGCTCTGGATAAGAGCGTCTGCTAAATGACTAAATCATATGGTTACAGTGAGAAACAATGAAAAAGTACTGATATTAAAGGCCATCAACATGAAGCTAAGAGGGTTAAGGGTTAGTGACCAGGTACCTGTTCTCTGGCTGCGCTGAACATGGGCTCCTGGATGTCGGTGTACATCCTTCTCAGGGCGTTGTAACCCCCAGGGATGCTCTCCAGGTTGCTAAGCGCTCGGTCCTGGTTACGCATCATTTCCTGCATCATGGCAGGGTTTCGGGCCAGCTCCATGGTCTGGGGGGAGGGGGGACCGGAGGACGACGAACAGGAAGAGGAAAGGTGATTGGTCCGTTAAAAAGCTTACCATCATGTAAATGAAATGTAAATGGATTCATTTAGCAGCATTTGAATCCCACATGACAGGGGGGGGTTTGAACCCTCTATTGATCTGCTCTACCTCTGAGCTATCTATACCCATCATTTGCTGTGCCACCATCTTGTATCTCAAATCCATAACTAAATGATTCCCATGTTTCCACAGTTGAGAGCTCTGGGTGAAGCTGCTCGCCCCACCTGTCTCATTAGCTCCGGGTTGTTGAGCATGTGGGAGATCTCTGGGTTACGTTCCATCAGCTGCTGCATCTGGGGGTTGGCCACGATCATCTGCCTCATCAGGTCAGGGTTGGACATCATGTTCTGCACCAGAGGGTTCTCCATGATCTGAGACAGCATCTCTGGGTTGGACATGAGCTGCCTCTGCATCTGTTGCTGTAGCTCCATGAAGTTAGCAGAGCCCATGCCCAGGCCTCCCAGGCTGGACAGGTCTCCAAAGCCAGCTGAAGGAGGAGATGGTAGAGGGAGACCGGTAAGGACTACATGAACTTCAACTGTGTGGGTTGGTGAGTGGGTGGGTGGGAGATAATCTTACTCAGGATGTTGGGGGTCTGTGTTGGGGCTGAGGCTGGGCCTCCAGGGGTGCCTCCTGTGGAGGAGGGATGGGAGGCTGGACTGGGGCTAGAGGTACTGCCTCCTCCTGCCTGGGTGGAGTTTGAGGAGGATGCCTGTGAACTCGCGCCATCTGTTGCCCTGGGAGGATAAGCAAACAACGATCATGAGATGTTGTTCATATCTTTGTTGAAAAATATATAAATACACCTAACCTAACACAAATGTAATTAATATGGCGGAGAGAATGTCCCTGTACTTACTGTAAGTCGCCCTGGATAAGAGCGTCTGCTAAATGACTAAATGTAAATGTAATATAGGTTACTAATATTGCCATATTTTCTATATCAAATACGGCAATATATATTTTATGCAAAGCATATAGATGAATCCCGGAATCACTGAAATCGGCCTCCAAACTGAAATCCCTTAGACACAGCATCTTGATTATCTGTGGTTGTGTGGTCTTACTTCTGCGCTGTCTTGATGACCAAGTGGACAGTCAAGCCATCCTTGATGCCGTGCTGGTTAAGTGAGTCGCCATCCTTCAAGATCTTCCCTGCAAAAATGAGAACCAACTGGTCCTGTTTCGCTTTGAACCGCCGCGATATCTCTTCCTTAAACTGAGATATGGGAGAGAGAGAAAGATACAGAGACAAAAGGGAAAGAAAAAGTTAAAACAATTAGCCGTCCAAGACAAACTTTAACTATACTGCAGGTATTGAAGGCCACATTCCTAGGAAACTACTCAATCCTATTAAGGGTGTTCAACCCTGATTACAAATGCACCAAATCACTCTTTCAGCTTATTTCACAACAGGCTAAAATGTAATCCCGTACAAAGAAGGACAAACAGTCACGCTATGAGTCAATTGATAATCTTTTTTTTTAAATCTTGCTTCACGTTTGTCAATAAACAGACTATGTGGAAACCATATTGTCATATTGCTCTTTAAGCATTCTTGACTACACTTACATTGGTCAATACATCATTTCAGATTCAGATTAGATAGCAAGTATTTAATAGCCGAGAGTGATGCCTGAGACAGACAAATGACCCTAACTTAAGAATCTGTTTTTAGTGTATCTACCTAATAAGATGGCCTCTATATTTGTCAAGATCATTCAGAATAAGCATACAAATTATGTATATCAAAACTTCAGGCTCAGAATAAAACTAAACTTCAGGCTCAGAATAAAACTAACAACAGTTAAGTTTAGCTACCAACTAATTAATGAATGACAGATCATGGACTGTAACACATACATTGTACTTGCTAAGCTCTGGTAATTATGACATCCAGAGGATATGTATCAACTGTCTGGTATGAGTAAACATTTGCTGACATGGTGTTCTTTTCACTGTGTAAAGTGTTATATTCAAGAGAATGTTGTTAGCCTATTGGCTGGCACATAGAATGTTCTCGACAGAAGGCTCTATTTTGGCCTTCAGCTAATTTACACATCTTACCTTTATGATCAATACTAAAGAGAGCTACGGTTGGGTAATCAAAACACTAGATGGGTAGATGGGTCACTAAGCCCATATTCGCTGCTCTTCGGTTTTGCTAAAGGGAACTACCTATCCGCTAACAAGTTTGTCAATTAAGCTACCAGCCGGGTAGCTAGCTGGCTAGCTATCTGTGTATCTTACAATCAAAGATAAATTAATGAAGTACATAAACTTCCACTTAGCTAGCTAACCAACTAGATTGACGTGTACATTGTCAAATAACAAAGTGATGTTGTAGAAATATTGTTACAAGTTATGCCTAACTACTGACACGCTTATTCTCTAGCTAACAAACAACATGCACACACTTAAAGCTAAGCTAGCTTGCTAAGTAGACCAGGGAAAGCAAGCAAGGGAAGTGCCAGGGCATGACGTTGTACTAGCATAGATAGGAAGTGGGATTCCATATTGATATATTGAACCAACCTGGGTGACAGATGCATCTTCCGAGATCGCGATTTCTTCCTTATCTTTCGGGGTTTTGACTGTAACCTTAATAATAGTTCCCTCGGAAGCAACAGTTGTATTATTGTTGTTATTCACAGGATCTGCGCCGCCGTTGTCAGCCATCTTTACTCCTCCGCTGGAATCGCCTGGATTTTGTGTCCTCTTCCGGGTCATTATAGTTCACAGTTTCCTTCGAGAAAAGATCACAAATAAGAATGAAAAACATGTAATTACTCTTCCGTCCCTTGCTATGAGCCTGGACAGTTTATTTCTTTAAATTCAATTCACAACCTTCATCCTTCATTGTGGAGGTGAATCAATTCTGAATAAATTCTGGCTTCAGAATTGTATTGTATTCGAAACCATACTGAGTCAAACTTGAATTCCCTATTAAATTGGAATCCAATCTAAAGAAAGTGTTCTGATTACAATGCCTTTTAAATAAAATTGCTCTGTCATTCCACTGGGTGTTGAAATGTAGCAAAATATTAGCATGCTTGTAATTTGTCAAAGGCATAGATGGCAAAAGTACATCCTTCACTCAAGTAGAAGTACATATACTCACGTTTAAAAAGACTGGAAAAAGTTCAAGTACGGACTACACTTTTTCACTCAAGTTAAAGTAAAGAAGTTTGGAAGTCTGACATATAGCCTAGGATGGGCTATGATCAAAACAGCTCAGCCAGCCACATATCCTCAGATATATGTCTGCTTCTTCTTAGTGTCTGTGATTAAATGCTAACACTGATTGGCAGATAATAATAAAATGGCGGTCTCAATGGATAGATGATCCATTGAATCAGTAATGACACACTGGCGCTTGCATTTGATAAAGGGTATGACATTTCTGAGCCAGATGACCTTCTCCTTTTGATGGAACCTCCTATCACTGTCTTGAGAGCACGTGTGGGAGTCTGTGAATTTGTGTTTGCTTGTTGGTGCTTTTACTCCTGACGTAAAAAATCATATTAACTCACTTAGCTTATCTTTAAAAATTAAAACATCACAACATAATGTCACAACTGTAAAACTTTATAATGTTTTACAAGAATATGGCTTAATTTCACAGCTACCTGGGGACACAATAGACCTGTAGCAAAACATAAGATATAAAGAGGGACCCAATTAGTTCCAGACACCATTCCTGCATGCGTCTGTCGCCAAAGCGTCTCCACTGAATGAAAAACGTTGGACTCAGCATGTTGCATTGAATTCAGCAGTAATGCAGACTCAAGCACATCCTCAGTTCTAGAACACAGCATTCACAAACAAACTAAACAGAAAAAACACAGTCGCCACCCCATACACATAGTCCCCCACACAGAGAGAAAGGGCAGGAGTCATGTGTACCCTACACCCCCCCCCCCCCCCCCCCCCCCCCTCCATGGTGCCTTGTTCAAGCGTATCCAATACAGGGGAAGGATGGTTCAGTTTCTGCTTCCATCAACAGAAAAAACGGATAGGATAACTTTTTTGGAATTTCGCCCAGTGGAATTCTCTTTGACTCTTTCTCTCTCTCCCAGCTCGAAACCTGTGTCCCTCTCCTTCCCTATCTCCCTCTTTCTTTAACCTGTAAAGGTGAGCCGTTCTCAGAAGAAACAAGGTAAAGACAATCATTTTATATAACGTAAGTTAATGTTAACCTTATTCAGAGATGACACTGTAAATACCTTGGCGTACAGTTAACTATCAATTGAATGGCAGTTGATTATCTGGCTTTTAAACATACAATGCAGAAAAAAACCATCACCTGCTTTACTTGTATTATTGCACTAGAATATGGTTTTATAAGCTTTGACTTTATCTTGTGGCTCAGCAAAACAAAAAATGGGTTTTCTCAGTCCAACAATCCACAGTCTAACAGTCTGACAATAGCGGAAAAGAAATGTTGATGTTAAAGGAAAACTGCTGTTGTTAAATGATAATGTTTTTTTCTGTTTGTTTTAGTTCTTTGTGGGTTAACTTTACTTAGATCAATAAATGCAATTTTTTTACAGATATTATATCAGCAAACAAGTATTTAGATACCTGGACTGTATGTCTGTAATGACCAGTACAGGCAGTTAATTAAATGTCTGATTTACATTTATTCATTTGATTGACTGATTGACTTAAAATATAGATGAATACATGCATAACGGTACGCCTAGAGGTGTGATATTGTCTAAATTTGTGTTTGTGTGTGTGTACAATATGTAAACGAACATACATGTATTTTACAATTGCTAACCCCTTCATCCCTCCTACCCCAGGTTCAGGTGCTCTGCTGCAGCCCCACAATCTCAGGTTAGGATGTATAGTTTCATGGGCGGAGGCCTCTTCTGCGCCTTTGTTGGGAACATTCTCTTGGTGGTCTCAACGGCAACAGACTACTGGATGCAGTACCGTCTGTCTGGCAGCTACGCTCACCAGGGCTTGTGGAGGTACTGCATGTCGGGCAAGTGCTACATGCAAACGGACAGCATCGGTGAGACACCCACGCCCATACAACCCACATATGCTACACAAGATAGGGCGCCCAGAGGGAATGGTTGGGTTCCTTCATAGGACAGACCTGTTGCTGATGCAAAGGAATACTGCTATATGGCGCCATCTATCGTCAAAAAAGAAATATGTCATGCTGACCTTGTGTCAATTATATTCCTCTTAACCCTCGTGCTGCCTTCGGGTCACATGACCCAAAGGTTCATAACGAACCATCATTGTGTTTACCCAATTTTACCCAATACAAAAACAAATAAAAATACTTTTCTTTTAACCTTCGCAATGTGGGGGGTCTGAGACAGCCCGACGGTTAAAAGAAAATGCTTCACTTTGTTTTTGTATGCGGTAAAGTTGTCGCAATACGACGGTGGGTCACAATGACTGATGGGTCAGAACGACCCGAGGAGAACACAAGGGTTAATGCAGATAATCAGTTGAAGCAATATTACTAGATCGCGCCATATCATGTTGGATGTGTTGGTAATGTCATGTCATTTGACTGAATATGTAATGTAATGAATACACCACTATGACAGAAGTAGATATAAACCGCACAGTTAATCCAACAGTTATTGGAAATCTTTATGTAGCTTACTGGAATGCCACACGTGCTTTCATGATCCTGTCGGGGATGTCGTGCTTCGCCGGCATCATCGCAGGCATCCTGTCCTTCGCACATTTCTCCACCTTTGAGAGGTTCAATCGCTCCTTCGCTGCAGGGATCATGTTCTTCGTCTCCAGTGAGTCCCCATTTATTTCCAACATTTACTTTGCAAAAGATGACACAAACATACACAAATAAACACACACACACAAATCAACGCACATGTACACATGTAAAAACACACATTGATCATCTACACCCCTGTTTCTACCAGCTTTATTTGTTCTGCTGGCCATGGCCATCTACACGGGTGTGACAGTCAACTTCCTGGGCAAGCGCTTCGGTGACTGGCGATTCTCCTGGTCATACATACTGGGCTGGGTGGCTCTGCTCATGACCTTCTTTGCAGGTAAGAATTAGACATGCAAATATTATATTCAATCTCCCTTCTCTAAATTATTTTGATTAGACGGAATTAGATCAATTTAACACAAAACGTCTTTCTGTTCCAGGTATTTTCTACATGTGCGCCTACAGAATGCATGAGTGCAGGAGGGGGACCAGCCCTCGCTAGAGGGACACGGCCTTCACTCAATCTCCACAAACTTTAGAACCAGAGGACAAACCTACATTCAACGACCGTGTCCAGAGAGGCTTGATGCGCCTTCATGACTGGACGACAGTCAAAAAGTGTCTGACTCTACGACTCAGTGGACCCCTGGATATCAGCAGTAAGTCTGGTTGGAAGAGAGTCATGAGACACGAAGGGAACTTATACAATGGTGCTTAATTTATTTATACACATTATCAACCTCATCAAGGTCTTTACAAAGGGAATTCTGAGAAATGCTGACAGAATCATAATCATAATTACCTCATGAGCCATGTCCAATCCGTTGCAAGTTAAGGGGACTTAATGTTTGGATGAGTTTCGAACTTGGGAAGGAATAGAAGCATGTTGGTTTGGCATGTTTTAATTTCACAATAAAGTACCTCTCAAACAGTGTGTCTTGTTACGCATTCTAGATCATCCTGCTCATTCCAAACCTAATGGTGGTGCGTGGACATTCCTGACCTCAAGGTGGCAGCACTTAACCAGTCAAATCAATGACAGTCATTCCTCATACTAACCTTTATTACCACAAGTAGACTAAAACCAAAAGATGAGACGATAGAAGCAGAACAGTACCTTCTTGATGTCTACTGTGATTCAACATAACAAAGCACTCAAGTTACACCCAGACATAAAAACCAACAAAAAAACACACCTAGACGTTGTTCCTCATTGCTCTGAACTTTGCATGGACAGCGCACCAGATAACCACCATCGCCCCGGTAACAAGTAAACTGTCACCACAACACATCTGAAAGGGATCTCTACATGCTTTCCATTGTCTTCTAACCATATGGCATTCCTCAACTTAGAGAGACATTCCAATGCTCTCCTTAATTGGGTAGCCCTGACCTGAGGGTGCCTCAGTGACAATCTATGGCGTGAGGCCTCCAGGAAGGGGATGTGCAATAACAGTCTGTAATCAAACCAAAGCACAACAGTGCTTTTGAGAACAATAAAACATAGAGAAACTTGATAAAGAAATCTGCTTCTCTGGCGACCCTCTTGAAGGCAGTTGTGTTTGGCATGGCATCAGCACAAGAAACCTGAAGGTAAAAGTGAAACCAGTCTCCTTTATTTTTGTTTGTTTATGGGTGAGGAGTTTCCCTTCATTATCGTCATGTAGAAACTCACATTGTCTTGGGCAATGGGCTTGTCTTGCTGACGTCCTGAAGAACACCTAGGTGACAAAGAAAAGGATGTGGAACACTGGGAAGGTTCTAGAACATTCTTCAGTCAATGATGAGAAGAACAGAATTCCCCTTGCAAAAGAACACCCAGACCACATCCACATTGGTGTGGAAACTTCATTTCCCCCCCCCCCCCCCAAATGCCTTACATACAATCACAGCTTCATTCTCCACCTCTGCTGATGAGGCTTAAGCATCAGCTGTAAGAGGGTGAACAGTCCATGTCGAGGTAATGAATTTATGCCATCTGTGACTCATAAGCTATGACAAAAATGTAAATAACTTGTCATCAACAATCATCCCCTTTCGCGTCACTGATGAAGTTAGGGACACAACATACTTTTCCCTCAGACATATACCAGGTGCACAAGGTCATGTGATTCCTGTGTTTCCTCTTTTCTCCTGTAATCCCGAGGATTGTAGAACTGAATGTTTGTCTGGGATTACAGTAATGGACTGAAACGTGTTTACCGGTCTGCTGATCAAAGTCCTGTTCTTTTCCTTGACTGAACCCATGAAGCAAAACTCGTACACCCAGCAGTTATAATGTAAGTCGCTCTGGATAAGAGCGTCTGCTAAATGACTAAATGTAAACTACTATTAATAGGTAGAAGAAGGATCACCAAAGTCTTGTTGGCACTGGGAATGCGAGGGGAAAACATTCCTCGTTGATGACATGCCACCTGAAACTACACCTGTGTTTTTCCTGTTGAAATATGAGACAATTCACCCAATTAAGCTGATTCTCTTGAAAGACCTATAATTACTTGCGCTTCAAAAGATCCTCTTTCTGCCGATGAGAGTTAAGTACTTACGGCAGATGTTCTCTTGTGGGTAACACACACGAGTGCAGTTGTGCACGTGGGCACACATACATTCACACACATCCATGCAAACTCACACACTGCCCCCAACACAGTTTGAGCGAATAACAAACACCAGCAGTACACAACAGGCAGATATATAAGCAAATAAATAGATACGTAAGCCAACAAATGCTAAAAGACTAAATGTAAACAAATAAGATACGCACACATGTATATGAACTGACTAACACTCTCTCTTAGACGACTGTGTGTGTGTGTGCTTTTCAGTGTCTAGTTATGATTCTCGGCAGTTGAGGAGAGAGCTGACACAGCATTGTCCTGTGCAAACTATCCTCACCCCACCTCTGCCCCATCCCGTGGGTTTCAAACAATCCCGACCCCCACCTACCACTGTCTGCCCCCTCAATCCGGTCCTGACAACAGATTCTAGTATTCAGTACCTGCAGCTCTGCTTTGTTTCCTAAAATGTAAAAAACACATTTGATATTTTTCCTTAATATTATTCGTGCTCCTGTTTCCTTCGAGTTTCATAGATAATGATGTCGCTGTTATAACACAACAGATAACTAATTCGTTTTGAAAGATTTTATTGTGCAAGTGAACAAAATCATGGTTTGCATTTACACACATTACAAGAGACAGAGAGATAATAAACATTGCACAGAAAAAAGTTAAAGTATATAATTTACACATCTTATAAATAAAAAGTCTGAATATGAAGTAGTTCTTCGTCTCTAAAAACAAACTTTTTGACTGTTTTTTTTGGGGGGGGAACAGTTGGTTAAGTGATGAAGATAAATTGTTTGAGGTTCATGGTCATTTGTTATATTTGAGTAACCTTATCACCTAGAGCAGCTCCCTCTGGTCTTCATCATTGGGACCAAAAAGCTTGAGGAATGACCATGACACACTTCTTGACCGATGCACCTCCCATCCACTCTCAACATTATTAGCACCTTGCCCAAACCCTCTGTCAGTTAAATTATCATCCACCTTGAATGGGCAGTCTAAACAGAAACCTAGTGGAACGTATTTAAACAGGCAGTAAGTCCAACTTATGTATCTTGCTTTGGCCAAATTCCACTCTATTCCTCCGCATGACTTGGAGCCACTGGCTTGCTTCTGCCTGTCTTTCTTTCTCTCTCTCAGTCCATTGATCCAGACTGTCTCTCATTGGCTTATACTACAAGGAAACAACTGTCTGGCTTCAATCATGGGAAAAAACACCAATAGGCTTATACAACACATAGGCAAACAGTTATATTCTGTACCTAAAACACTATAAGGTCTGGCTGAGTAATTGAATTATGTTCGGAACTGAGAAATTTCACCAGGAAACACCTATGATATATCTATGGTAGAACATTTACTTTAGGTTAAAACAGTCACGACTAATCTAAAATATATGTGCTATACCTTCCAACTCTACTGTTTAATAGTTCATAAAGAATGAAGGAGTCCTGATAAAGCCATCACAGCCATGTGCCATCTGTGCCTGGTCTTTCCAAAGTCACACAGAGTTTGTGACTTAGTGAAACCAAGACATATGCCTCGTTGTGATATCAATTAAAAACAAAGACACATTTGCAAGAAACTGAGTTGGCACAAAACCAGGGGCATGTACTCTAAACCCATGAAGGCTGACTGTCAGCCTTCCTGGCATCGCCTCGCTGACCCATGATGCAATTCACCCAGGTGCACCATTCCTTTGATCGCCCTCTTCTCCTCTCGCTCCGATTGAACTTCTTTAAAGATTCTGTACTTGTAGCTGACGTGCAAGGCCAGCCCCTGCCTCTCTATAGCCCTCCATACAGTCCTGGACATTGCTTGTTCATCCAGACACATCCAGACAACTCTTTTCTCTCATGTGTATATCTTTCCTCTGAGGAGATGATGGGGCCCAGACTAGGGGAGATTACAATAAGGACCACAGGAAATTGTGACATAGTTATTGCAGAGGAACCGTCCAGAGTGAAACTCTATGGAGAAGAGGTTGTTGATGTTGTAGGAAGGGGCTGGCATCTCAGAGCCTGGGAATCACTAATTAACCAATTTTTTTACATTTTAGTCAGAGGATGCTGACATGCATTAAGACAGCAGTCGTCTGTGGAAACTGAGACAGTACATTCTGTTGTTTTGTAAGATTTGCAAATGACTGTGGAGGACTCTATCAAGAAGCACCTAACTAGTGACAGAAACGATAGTAGATGCTAATACACTGTCTGCACTAATTAATACTTCTTTGGATTCGCAGAGCCTCGGAGTATACAGTAGAGGTTCACAACAAGACGATTGTATGTGTTTTATCTTGTATTTGTCTGTCTTTTGCTATGTTTTGTATTGTGCTATGGACCGTTTTTTGTGTGTCCGGAATACAGAAATAATAATAATAATAAAATATACAATACAGTTAGCATTAGCAACACTAGTGAAGCATTAGCTCTTGGTGAGTTAGGGTTCAGTTACAACTGTTGTCCGACTCGCATGAAATATGACCATGAATCAGCGCCGAACAGACTTTAGCTCCCCTCTTCCTGTAGTAAGAGGTACCCATTTGATTTGTGTGTTTACTGTCGACAGGCAGCATGATTCAAAGCAACTGGTCATGAAAGATAGGGGGGATGTATGCGAAAGGCAATAGGCTTTCTTTAAAGCCATAAGATAAGAGAAAATACAGCAGCAACAAAAATAGCATGTAATTGTAGCACAGTGTACACAGAATTTAATAGATTAAGACTATCATAAACAAGCTATCTAGAAGCCCGAGACAGTAAACCGTTATTATTTATTATAAGGCATTTGATACCTGTCTGAGTGGTGTTTTGTCAAACCACAAAAAATATAACAGTAGATTAAAGTATTTTACACGTATATATTATGGGAAAATGTATATATGTTTGACCAAATGATAACCTACATCATATTTTAAAATCAAATAAATGTGTTCTGGTTGTTGATTTTTGGTGTATAGTTTTAAGGAATGTGATCATTGCAGATTATTATTTGAACGATAATTGCCTACGTGGTACAGTACAGCAGAATAACATTGAGTGTCATTCTCTGCGTTACCTCACAGTGGAATTGACATCAACTCTATGTTGTTTTGCTATTGGGACAGAGAAGGACATCCAGTGATCTAAAGGGACAGTTGACCTAACCCATAATAACGCCTTTCCCCAGGCCCATCTTGACATACTCCTATATCTTGGAATGTGTGTGCACTCTGAACCTACCAGGACAGGACAGGACCCCATCGACCAGGGTGAAAAATAATGTAATGTAATGTAAGAGTGAAATAATACACTTTGTCATGAACGTGAGGGCAGAGTGAGTGTTATTTTGAGATAAATCTAGTTATTTTGTCAAAAGTGAGGTGACGTGAGGAGAACTGGTTCTCCAGCCTTTACGAGCAGGAGGAAAGCAATGACAAACTGTGGGGAGAGGATTGTGTGAACTGTGGTCTTTGGAGAAATAAGTCCTGAGTCCTGCTTATTGCAGTGTCTTGACACTGTGAGGCTGAAAGCCTTTTTTGGTGGGCCTGACAAAGTTATTTTGCGCCATGAACCTCGAAATGGCCAAAAATTGGAGGAATAATTCTTCCCCAAGGGAAGGATTTGTTTGGGCCTTCCCCCCCCTCCCCCCCTCAGGACACTGTGAAGGTTAAGGGGGGAGAAATGAGAGATGGACTGGGGGTTGTTGGGTGGTGGCCCCTGGGTGGGGGTTAGAGCAGTTATCTCTCGCATCTGGTGGGAATCTCTACTTGCGTCGGCCATGATGATGGTGACTTTGCATGTCCTCCAAAGTGACACGGCCCCACACCCCAATCACGAACGCCTCAATCTCACACTCGTTCTCCCCGCGGGCAATACGGAAGAAGCCTCGCTCACCCCAGTTCTTGCCCCAGGAGTTGGCAGCAATCTGGAAAAACAGTTATTCACTATATTAGTCAAATACTCATTATTTCCAGTAGGTATGTTCTGACAGGATGCATGTATCCATATTCATACAGGACCAGGAGCTCTCACCCAATATTTCTTTGTTGTTCCATCATATGTTCTCTCCTCTCCCCAACTGCAAGTATAACCAGAAGGAATCATTAATGGACGAATGTTTACAGATTTTTACATTTTATTCTGATTGAATAAGTTAAGTATTTTAGCAGAGAGTGCACAGTTACACATACGCAGACAGACAGAAACACACAGAAACACACATTTTCAAGGATGACTTGATCTGTGACAGAGTTAAACCCCATTGTCAACCTTGTACACGAAGGATGTATTGCACACGAAACGGATGCCTTTGAATCTTAACTACAGAGACATGCGTTTGCACATGCACACAGTTGGTTGTGTTGGGAACAGTTCTAAGTGGAGACGCAGATCCTGAAGGTTGTGAAAGCCTGGGACAACACATCGGTCATCTCTAACAGCATCCTGAAAACAGACTTATTTATGGCCTGGGCTGAAAAACACCAGAATGATAAGAATAGTACACACAGTACCCAAACTACATGGAGAACCCACACACTACACTACACACACAACTTCTGAATTCACATCACTCCATTCCTCAGCATACGGAATTTCCCCTCTGCCTCTTCCCCCTCACAGGAAACAGGAAGGAGAGGGACGGGCAGAGAGGAAGTGGACACGCCTTCCTCCTGTCATCTTGCAGACAACAACAGCAAGAGCACTAAAGGTCAGGTGCCCCCCCCCCTCCCCCCCCCCTCCCTCATCCAGCAACACAACCCGCAAAATCTCTCTCCTCTTTCATCTCTTTCCGTCCATCCACAACCAGCAAGTCCTCAGCATGAGGCATCCACAACCAGCAAGTCCTCAGCATGAGGCATCCACAACCAGCAAGTCCTCAGCATGAGGCATCCACAACCAGCAAGTCCTCAGCATGAGGCATCCACAACCAGCAAGTCCTCAGCATGAGGCATCCACAACCAGCAAGTCCTCAGCATGAGGCATCCACAACCAGCAAGTCCTCAGCATGAGGCATCCACAACCAGCAAGTCCTCAGCATGAGGCATCCACAACCAGCAAGTCCTCAGCATGAGGCATCCACAACCAGCAAGTCCTCAGCATGAGGCATCCACAACCAGCAAGTCCTCAGCATGAGGCATCCACAACCAGCAAGTCCTCAGCATGAGGCATCCACAACCAGCAAGTCCTCAGCATGAGGCATCCACAACCAGCAAGTCCTCAGCATGAGGCATCCACAACCAGCAAGTCCTCAGCATGAGGCATCCACAACCAGCAAGTCCTCAGCATGAGGCATCCACAACCAGCAAGTCCTCAGCATGAGGCATCCACAACCAGCAAGTCCTCAGCATGAGGCATCCACAACCAGCAAGTCCTCAGCATGAGGCATCCACAACCAGCAAGTCCTCAGCATGAGGCATCCACAACCAGCAAGTCCTCAGCATGAGGCATTGCCCCGGGCCCGACTCCCATCATGCCTTGGACCTAGCTACCAGACGACCCATCCCTGTCGCTCAGTGTTCCAACGTCGCCCAAACCAAACGTTCCCAATGTCCGGTCCCGTCCCCCCCCCAGGACCCCCGCCCCCCCTTCTACATTCCCATCCTGTTTGTCAGCCTCAGGACTCTGCAGTCCGCAAGGGCCAATCGTATTATCTTTCCAAAGAGGAAAGGAATGCTGAGAAAAGTTCTATAGTTCTAGTGAAAACTCAATAGGCTGCCACAAAAAAACTGGCAACGATGTCAGCCTTCAATCAGCAGGTCCCTTTATTAGTCATATGTCTCTCAGAGGAGGGTCAGTGTCCAGATCACTCAGAATAAACAAATATAAACAGCTGGACAATCAGCAGAAGCTGAAATAGACCTAAGGGCAATTGTGTGGGTTTCGGGGAGATTTCCACTGTGTGTGCGTGTCTGTCTGCCTCACACAGAACCAGACCACTGTGGACCTTCATCCCTAGCCCCGATTCACCCCAGTACAAATAACAGACATACCACCGCCCCTCCCCCTCCCGCCATCACCCACCTACACTGGACTCCACCCAACGACCCCACCCGTGACCTCCTCCCCGGGGCTTGATCCCCCCGGTCTACCCGCTACAGTGGTGGATCAGTGGGCCAGACAATGGTCTTTCCACCACACTGGACCTCAATACCCCCTCCACAAACTTTCCCAGGGACCGGGCTTTGCGGAACGCACCACAACGGGATTTTGTCTGTCTAAACACCCACGCCACAGCGTGCAGAGAAGGGGAAGGAGGGGTGGGTTGGGATTGCGGGGTTTGGGGTTGGGTTGGGTGGGGTGGGGAGTTTACACCCCGCAAGCCCTCCATCACCACTCGCTCATCCCCAAATCAGGGTCTGCCACCCCTCCCCCCCCCACCCTTCACTACAGACTCACTGGTCATCTTTCCCGTCAGACCCAGAGCAGCGAAAGAACCGCCACGTCAGCGGAGAGCGGTGCGGGTTCACGGGAGACACGCAGCCGTTCTGACAGCCGCTAAGCGACCCGTCACCGTCGCCACTGAAGCGTGTCGGGCCGACCAGACAGTGTTGTCGTGCCAACGCGGGCCGGGCCCTGCAGAAAGGGGGCACGGCCAGACCCACGCCTGCTGTCTACTGACCTACTCAACACCAAGCACCCACTGACACCAGCACAGCTAGCAGTACTGATGTCACGTAGCTGAGCTGGGACTTGGGGCCTGACCAATTAGACCCAATGAACCCAAAGAGCCTCGAGCCCTGTGGGAAGCTGTGCTGTTACCACAGCTTCTCTCTGACTTTTAACAGCCTTCTTATTTCCTCACATACACAAAGAAACTCAACCAACGTTTAAGTCACACCTTTGCTGTGAGACAAACCACACACATTCCTAAAGCTGCCGAATAAAAAACACACAGGACCACTCACACCCAATAAAAGTTCAAATGACTAAAGCTCACGAAGACCCAAACACTGACGGCACAAGCAGACAGGAAGAGGATCCCCCATGCATGCTCTGTTTCTCTTGATCAATGGCCGATCAGATAAGGGAAGAGAAACAGCCTCCATGACGGCTCTCAGCTTCACTGTCTAGAGCCCCTTTTATTCCAGCGACAGCATTGTTTGAGCCAAACAGAAAAGCCCCTGGCTACAGCTTTCAGCAAAACACAGACACGTATACACGCACAGAAACACACATACGTTTCACACGCACCTAACGGACCAACAAGGTGTTAATTTAGTCCAGCTGGAAAGTGAGACATGGGACCCCAGCATTGCCAAAAACAGAGACACTTGGAAACAGATGGGTCACACACATGCAACCAAAACGGACAGGTGGAAAGGGTGTTCGTAGCTGCATGCTTGTACATCTGTTTTAGGTGGGAGAGAACGAGAAAGCCAGGTTTGGGGTGTGGGGGAGAGAACAGCGTGCGTGTTTCTTTGTATGCGCATGCATCTTCATGTGTGTGGGGCGACATAGAGGACTGGAGGTGATGAGTGAAGTGGGAAATAGAGGTGATGAAGTAAGGTGGAGACCACTATCTGCAAAATACAGGATGGGGAGCAGAGAGTGGGGTAAGGGGCGTGTGTGTGTGGGGTGTCAGGGTGGGGTAAGGGGCGTGTGTGTGTGGGGTGTCAGGGTGGGGTTTGAGGCGGGGTGGTAATCCAGGTTTGTTTTCAGTGAAGCCAAGGTGTTTTTCCAAACTCAGAGTGATAGACAAACTGGGAAAGGAATGATGCTGGTCACACACACACACACACACACACAGACACACACAACCAACATCTTGGAACTAGTCATGGCAGAGGTTCTCACAGAGAACAGACCATTCTAAAGTGTCCACAGAACAGGATGGTCTTACCCTGTGATCCTGACTGAGTGAGTCCCGTGTTTACGATAGTGAGGAGGCTTGGTGAAGCTCACATCTGAA
>NC_085037.1:10443038-10460565 GCF_963692335.1 Osmerus eperlanus
GGCTCTTGCCTGGGATTAGTCAGAGAGACAGACTGAAACACAGACAAACCACCATGAAACACTTAGCCAATCATCTTCCAAAAGGTATGTTACTCAACCTGTGGAACAAAGCGAGTCTGAGACTACAATAAACATAACTGATGTGCCTTTATAAAAAAAAACACACAGCCTCAACAATCCAACACATCCCGCTTTGCAGCCCCTCCGGAGACCCCAGACCACTGGCCCTCCACCCCAGCTCAGAGGCTCTCTCACCTGCATCTCATTCATGTTCATGATGGTCCTGGAAGGTCTCTGGGTGCCCAGGCGGGTAGCGTATGCCCTCATCCAGAGTCATGCCATAGAACTGGCTGTAGTTAGCTGCCTGCCACCTGGAGAGGAGAGGAGTTTTTCATATGATATCAGAGTGTGTAAAAACATATTTATGAATGGGTCGAAGTGCAAGGGAGAGTGTCAGAACAAATGTATAGATGTGTGTGTGTGTGTGAGTGAGTGAGACTTTACCCATAGTTTCCTCTGTTGACAGCCTGGATCATGTCATTCTCCATCAGACAGGCGTGCTGGTCACACTCCCAGCGCCCTGTGGTGCCACACGTGCTGCAGGAGGCAGGAGAGAGAGGGATGAGAGGGAGAGAGGGATGAGAGGGAGAGAGGGAGAGAGGGAGAGAGGGATGAGAGGGAGAGAGGGAGAGAGGGAGAGAGAGAGGGATGAGAGGGAGAGAGGGAGAGAGAGAGGGATGAGAGGGAGAGAGGGATGAGAGGGAGAGAGAGAGGGATGAGAGGGAGAGAGGGATGAGAGGGAGAGAGGGAGAGAGGGAGAGAGGGATGAGAGGGAGAGAGGGAGAGAGGGATGAGAGAGAGGGATGAGAGGGAGAGAGGGAGAGAGGGATGAGAGAGAGGGATGAGAGGGAGAGAGGGAGAGAGGGATGAGAGGGAGAGAGGGATGAGAGGGATGAGAGGGATGAGAGGGAGAGAGGGATGAGAGGGAGAGAGGGATGAGAGAGAGGGATGAGAGGGAGAGAGGGATGAGAGGGATGAGAGGGAGAGAGGGAGAGAGGGAGAGAGGGATGAGAGGGATGAGAGGGAGAGAGGGAGAGAGGGATGAGAGAGAGGGATGAGAGGGAGAGAGGGATGAGAGGGATGAGAGGGAGAGAGGGAGAGAGGGATGAGAGGGAGAGAGGGATGAGAGAGAGGGATGAGAGGGAGAGAGGGATGAGAGGGATGAGAGGGAGAGAGGGAGAGAGGGAGAGAGGGATGAGAGGGAGAGAGGGATGAGAGGGAGAGAGGGATGAGAGAGATGAGAGGGAGAGAGGGATGAGAGGGAGAGAGGGATGAGAGGGAGAGAGGGCGAGAGGGAGAGAGGGATGAGAGGGATGAGAGGGATGAGAGGGAGAGAGGGATGAGAGGGATGAGAGGGAGAGAGGGATGAGAGGGAGAGAGGGATGAGAGGGAGAGAGGGAGAGAGAGAGGGATGAGAGGGAGAGAGGGATGAGAGGGAGAGAGAGAGGGATGAGAGGGAGAGAGGGATGAGAGGGAGAGAGGGAGAGAGGGAGAGAGGGATGAGAGGGAGAGAGGGAGAGAGGGATGAGAGAGAGGGATGAGAGGGAGAGAGGGAGAGAGGGATGAGAGAGAGGGATGAGAGGGAGAGAGGGAGAGAGGGATGAGAGGGATGAGAGGGAGAGAGGGATGAGAGAGATGAGAGGGAGAGAGGGATGAGAGGGAGAGAGGGATGAGAGGGAGAGAGGGCGAGAGGGAGAGAGGGATGAGAGGGATGAGAGGGATGAGAGGGAGAGAGGGATGAGAGGGATGAGAGGGAGAGAGGGATGAGAGGGAGAGAGGGATGAGAGGGAGAGAGGGATGAGAGGGAGAGAGGAGAGAGGGAGAGAGGGATGAGAGGGAGAGAGGGAGAGAGGGATGAGAGAGAGGGATGAGAGGGAGAGAGGGAGAGAGGGATGAGAGAGAGGGATGAGAGGGAGAGAGGGAGAGAGGGATGAGAGGGAGAGAGGGATGAGAGGGATGAGAGGGAGAGAGGGATGAGAGAGAGGGATGAGAGGGAGAGAGGGATGAGAGGGATGAGAGGGAGAGAGGGAGAGAGGGATGAGAGGGAGAGAGGGATGAGAGAGAGGGATGAGAGGGAGAGAGGGATGAGAGGGATGAGAGGGAGAGAGGGAGAGAGGGAGAGAGGGATGAGAGGGAGAGAGGGATGAGAGGGAGAGAGGGATGAGAGGGATGAGAGGGAGAGAGGGATGAGAGGGAGAGAGGGATGAGAGGGAGAGAGGGCGAGAGGGAGAGGGATGAGAGGGATGAGAGGGATGAGAGGGAGAGAGGGATGAGAGGGATGAGAGGGAGAGAGGGATGAGAGGGATGAGAGGGAGAGAGGGATGAGAGGGAGAGAGGGAGAGAGGGATGAGAGGGATGAGAGGGAGAGAGGGATGAGAGGGATGAGAGGGAGAGAGGGAGAGAGGGATGAGAGGGATGAGAGGGAGAGAGGGAGAGAGGGATGAGAGGGATGAGAGGGAGAGAGGGATGAGAGGGAGAGAGGGAGAGAGGGATGAGAGGGATGAGAGGGAGAGAGGGATGAGAGGGATGAGAGGGAGAGAGGGAGAGAGGGATGAGAGGGATGAGAGGGAGAGAGGGAGAGAGGGCGATTATTGTCAGAACACTGCTTAGGATTCATGCTAAACAGGACTCTAAGTAATGTCATTGCGACGTGAATTGGGTGGTTCATCACAAAATGCCACATCTCCATATTGACGTTATATCAACGGAAGGCATTAGTAAAACGTCAAGGGAATGTTCTAAGTAAAAGCTAATATGAGACAACGCAGTGGAAAACCCCTGGAAAAAATCTGGGGGATGAGAGCACTTAGTAACGACAGAAGGAAGAGAAAGAGCAGAGGAGAGGGAGGGAGAGAGAGACAGAAAGAGAGAGAGAGAGAGAGAGAGAGACAGAGAGAGAGAGAGAGAGAGAGAGAGAGAGAGAGAGAGAGAGAGAGAGAGAGAGAGAGAGAGAGAGAGAGAGAGAGAGAGAGAGCAAATGGGAAGAACAAGGGGTTGCCTTTTAAGGCTACAGAACATTGAATACTATCCATTTTTAGTCTGGGGAACCAGGACGAGGAGGGAGTGGGAAACTATCTGATAAATGCAATAAGTGAGGAGGACATTTAAACATGACGGCATTAACGTGTTTGGTCTGGGGGACAGAAAAAACGATTTCTGTCTGTTTATGATGACTCACTCAAAAGCATTAGGAGAATCAGCAGCTGGACACACAGACAGGGTTTTTACTGTAGTGGTGTTTGTGACTTACAGTTGGACTTCAGATAACCCATTCTCACAACAAACTGAGTAGTACTGTAGTGAAGTATTGTATTTATGGTAGCTCGATGTGGCTACAATCTCATTTTTGATAAAGCATCTGTGTAACTTTATTGAATTTGAACACTTCAAGGTCGCTCATAACAACACAACAATGCAATAATAATCCTGTGAGATACACACTATCCACTGAGGGTGTCACTGTGACACTGGCATTCCTCTCAGTCCAAACCCATGACAGATTGTGGGACCTGTGGATAATCAGATGGCATGCTCTCCTCCTGCTCACACGGGGTTTCTTCAGCAGAGAACCGAACATTAAAACAACAGATCACTCTCAGAGTATGTGAGTGTGCAGAGTGTGTCAACTGTAATGTATGTACATCTGTGAAACCCTGTTTTATAGGGTTATGGTTGGTCCCTGTCATGGCCCATGATCAGCAAAACAAACAGAGTGGTGGGCAAATTCTTGTTTAGTCATGCTAGGGCGCACACACACATGCACCCCCCCCCCCCCACACACACACACACGAAACACAGGGGAAACAGAAAGTGATCTGTGGCCTGCCTTTCCCAGTCCTCAACCCTCCTCGTGCCAGAGGGCCCAAACACACATCAGTTCGAACAGAATGTTGGGAGACACTCTGAAACACTCTGAAACACTCCCATGTGAACAGAGGGCAGAGCTGTGGAGACAGTGAAATATTAGGGTCGTGATGACAGCCGGGGGGGGGGGGGGGTGGGGGTCATAACCAGCAGGTGCCAACTCACACCTTTCGTCTTGCAGAGAGGTGGTCAGAGAGACAGACAGACAGGGGTGCAGACAGGCAGGAAAGCAGACAGACAGGCAGACAGGCAGGCAGACTGACAGGTAAACAGGCAGACATGCAGGCAGAAAGACTGCCAGTCGAGCAAGTGGAAGCAGTGCACCTCTTGGTAGTTCCCAGGAACCTGCAGTTCCTGACTGCAGTACTGAGTACACACACAATACACCAAGCTAAATGATATTGTTGCTAGTGGCTGTGATGTTCTGCTGTGTTGTTATTGTGCTAACTCACATGTTACGTCTACGTTTGGAGGACATCAAGAGTCGTCAGCCAAAACATGTGGGAGGAAGAGATAAAGAGAACTGGCCTGTGGAGGGTCGAGGGGGAGGTGAGAGAGGGAGAGGTAGGAAAGGTGGGGGGGGTCGGAACGGAAGAGATGTCCTCCGCCCAAATGTCTTGGCTGAGGGAGAGAGAGAGATAGAGAGGGAAAGAGAGAGAGAAGCAGAGAAGCAAAGAGAGAGAGAGAAGGAGAGAGAGAGAGAGACAGGGAGAAAGAAAGAGAGAGAGAGGTAGAGGGAGTGAGGGCGTGCAGAAGTGTCTAGACTGTTTGTGTGCATATGACAGTTGAAAGAACGTGATGTGTAGATGTGTGTGAGTTGGGGGCGTTTAGTGTGTTTGTGTGTGTGTGCATGCACAGTTTCCCTGTGGGAAAGAATATTTTTAGGTGCATGTGTGTGAGTCAGCCTCAGGGGCAACAGTTGAAAAGAGAGTTTGCACTTCAATGCTGGATCATGCTGTACTTGAGCAAAAAGGGAACTATTTTTACCAGAGTACAGTGTTTGTTCAATCCCCGGGCCCCTACCAATCTCTCTGAAAGCAGAAAGGGAAACAGAAGATGAAGAGAGAGCAGGAACACACATCAAAGTTAGACAAACCGTCTATAAGTTCCTATCTTAGCTCCTATCAGAGGCCTGGGCCCGGCCTTATTGAGTCCTCTTGATGAGAAGCAGCGCTCCGGATGACAGCTACTGCAGGTATGCACCCAGAGGCTAATATGGATGGGGTTAGGATCAGTGGTGTTAGTCTGTGTGGAGCTTCACATGCCAGGTAAGACAGCCACTAAGTGTGTGGCAGGACTCTGAAAATAAATATGATACTGATACATGAATGAGTGTGGTCAGCAAATAGAACCTTGCCTCCACATCCAGTAGGCTTTGCACGCACGCACACGCACACACACACACACACACACACACACACACACACACACACACACACACACACACACACCCACACCCACACCCACACCCACAGGACACAGACAAGGACAGGCAGGCAAGGACACACGCATACACACACTAAACCACACAAACACACGCTCCCTTGAGGAACAGCACATGACAGGGATGTGAGAAACTTCTCTAACAGACAGGTGAGGAATTCAACTTCCTATCACTCCCTGACTACTGTAACTCTCTCTCTCCCTCTCCCCCTCTCTCCCTCACCCCCTCTCTCCCTCTCTCCCCTCTCCCTCTCCCTCTCCCTCTCCCATCACCCCTCCCCCTCCCCCTCTCCCTCTCCCTCTCTCTCTCTCTCTCTCTCTCTCTCTCTCTCTCTCTCTCTCTCTCTCTCTCTCTCTCCTCCCCTCTCTCTCCCTCCCCCCCAAGCTTCTCCTACAGTGTTCCTCACATTTCCGGAGAGTTATTTGACTGATCCAAATCACACATGCATACTTTATACGTTGTTGTCGAATTATACATGATAAAATGCCTACTCCTACTGTATTAACGAGGGCCAATCTGATTACTGATCAAGATCAATTATTCCCAGATTCAGGTTTTCCAGCTAGTCAAACTGTAGGTTTACCTATCCTATTGAACTGATGATTCATTGGGTATTGTATCATCTGTGAGTGATCCTGTATTGTGAAAGAGCTTTCTTGGGTGTAGATCAATGTGACAGCATTCCAAGAGAGGAATTTCTTCCCCAATTGTGTTTAGTTTTACAGTACTACCCAGCGAGAAGTTTAGATATCCTGCGGAGAAGTCGGCATATACACCTCAAGCTGAAGACCAACACAAACAGTTGAACAAGAGGGAGGGAGGCAAAAAATGATCAACGGGGCACGTAGAGTACTGGCATTAGGAGTCTGTGCTGATATCCCAAAAAGAGAGACTGTCAAATCATGCTCAGACTATCTTACTGAACAACAGTTATTCTATGCAGTCACAGGCTCGGTCACCACCACAGGATCAGCCTCTGTAGCCCGTAACACAACATTTACTGTACCTTCTCAAGCCTACACGGGTGCTGAAACTATATGTGAATCCCCACTCTATAAATTTGATGGTGCTAACATTGTACTTTGCATTAACCTAGCTTAGCCTACCTTACATTAGTCTAGACTGGACAGTAGCCTATCTTAGATAGCCTGGCCCAGTCTAGCCAACTCAGTCTGCCCTGGTTGTTACCTGCTCCCACTCATTACAGTGGCACATATCTTTAAAGGATCAACAGCTGGAGGGAGGAGTGAAGGAGAGATGTGGGAGAAGGAGGTGGACACTGGGGGGGTCTGAGGAATGTGATGTCCAGCCCCTCTGGGTACTCCTCACAGCCCTGACCCTGGGGACAGGACTGGACTGGACGGGTTGGGGTAGTGGTGGTGGGGGGGGGGGGGGGGGGGTTGTAGACAAGACACCCTCTTGAACTAAAGACCTCCACACGAGGAGAGGGTGTCGGTCCACACAAAAAGGTTATGCTATCACTGCAAATGAGGGGTGTAATATTTGGAGGGGGAGGAGGGAGAGGGAGCAGGAGAGAGAGAGAGAGATGGAGAGAGAGTTGGAGGGAAAACAGAGAGGATGATAGGGTGAGAGGGTGAGAGGATGAGAGGATGAGAGGGTGAGAGGGTGAGAGGATGAGAGGATGAGAGGATGAGAGGGTGAGAGAGTGAGAGGATGAGAGGATGAGAGGATGAGAGGGTGAGAGGATGAGAGGATGAGAGGATGAGAGGATGAGAGGATGAGAGGGTGAGAGGATGAGAGGATGAGAGGGTGAGAGGATGAGAGGGTGAGAGAGTGAGAGGATGAGAGGATGAGAGAGTGAGAGGATGAGAGGGTGAGAGGATGAGAGGGTGAGAGGATGAGAGGATGAGAGAGTGAGAGAATGAGAGGATGAGAGAGTGAGAGGATGAGAGGGTGAGAGGGTGAGAGGATGAGAGGGTGAGAGAGTGAGAGGATGAGAGGGTGAGAGGGTGGGATCCAGAGGGGACAGACACGAGGGCATGAGAGGCACGTACCATAAGTTGCAGTTGTCTCTGTATGTTTGTCCCGAGCGGAATTTGTGTCCGTTTCTTTCGCAGGTGCCTGGATCGAAACAAAGAAAGGAAACTTGTTATGAGTTTATAACGAGACAATCCCAGCCAAAGGAGGACTTTGATCGTGTTTTGATGGAAGAAGGTAGTTTGATCCCAAACGAGCACACAGTAGACACACACACATACAAACACACTTTCACACACACACAGGGTTAACAACGTCCCCTTTATTTGAAGCTCGCGCGGTGTACATGTGTGTGTGTGCGGTCTGAGGAGCTCTGAACTCCAGTAATCCACAGTAGGAATGTCGGCTCGTCCACCCCTCCAGGTTCCCAGGGCTCCCAGGCCCTCGTCATGCCCTGACCAGCTTAACTGCCATCTCCACCAGACTGCAGTAATGCACCACACACCTCACACTCCTTACTGGGTAGAGACAAAGCTTTCATCCACACAGCAAACACAAAAAGTAAGAATCTGAGTGAAGTAATTACTTGTACCATTTGACACAACATATCCAGCAATGATTCTATGTCTTCATTCACGCAGGGGTGTTGATCAGGAATTTACAATTCCAGGAGAACATTTTTTAACTGCCCTCGGGTAAGAGTTAGAAGTCTGTCGGTGACTGTGAGATTTATGATAGCAGCTCTCAATTATCTGTCCTCCCTCAACAGCTGTGTCACAGACAGCTCAATCATCACTGTCTGGAACACGGAGCTCTCAGAAACCTGCCGTTTCAGAAAGAAAATTATTATGATTAATTATTATTCATTATTATGGTTGGGGGAACTGTTTTGATATGAAGGATCCAGTGTGTGTTTGTGTGTGCGAGAGAGAGAGGCGAGAGAGAGAGGCGAGAGAGAGAGGCGAGAGAGAGAAGAGAAGGGGGGGTGTCACTCTTATTAAATTAGATTTAGTCGCGAAAGTGCGTGCATGTTGTTGTGTGTGTGTGTGTGTCCCTCCTTGGCACAGCGGCCTGTCGTCCAGAGAGCAAATACCTTTCCCTGCTTCAGTCGCCTATCTCTCCCTCCCTCCGCATAGCACACATTCCTGCTCTCGACCTCCATTCATCCCTTCATCCTGCCCCCCCCCCCCCCCCCCTGTCCTCTGTCTTGGTTAATAAGAAGCTAACTGTTCCCCAGACTGTTCCCAGGTAGGGCACGGGCACATTTGACACCTCCACTGTCACGAGTAAAGAACAGGATTGTTGTGGAGGGTAGAGGTTCTGCTTACACTGAAGAAAGGTGCTAAAAACGTTTGATGTTCCCTCCACAAGTCTCCCTTCGGCTGCATTCGAGCGAGACCAAAACTAGAGGTGCTTTGTGTCCTTCTGAGAAGCATCTTTGTGGTTCTCTGTGGTCTGGTGGGGAGCTCTGAAGCATGCAGTCCTGTCAGGCTCTGGCAACTGTCCTGTCAGTGGGACTTTGTTCCTCCGGTTACATGGAATACTTCCGACTGGGGTGAGCATGGCCCACACACATACGAGCAACACCTGCGTGCACACACTCATGCACACACACACACACACACACACACACTGACCGACAATCACACACATACGCACACATGTACACATGCACACACACAGAAACAAACACAAAATCGCACACACACCACACACACGCTGACCAACAATCACACACATACGCACACGCGTACACATGCACACACACACACAGAAACAAACACAAACTCGCACACACAAACACACTTACCAATAAAAGGGGGATTGATTCCCAGACAGTGTCCCCAGAAGTCGGGGCAGCAATCGGAGACGGTGCGGTTGCAAAACAGGTCACAGTAACAGATGGTGTCCAGGTACGGCACGGTACACAGGTCATCCCTTCCGGGACAACAGCCCCCGCGGCGCTGGCAGTACAACCCAGACGGATCCCGGATGCCTCCCACGTGCAGCGGACTGTTCAGCTGCCTCTTGGTCCTCCTGGCCATGCCCCTTGCCGCCATGCCCTCATCCACCACTAGGAGGAGCACCACTGCCACAGTCACCAGCACAAGCTGCTTCATGGCCCTTTCAGGAGAAACAAAGAAGAACGCGTCAGGACCAATGACTGTAAGGTCAGGACAGATTGGAGTTGAATGAGCTACAATCCACTACAAGAAACAGGTGCTGTGAGCTAGCAGGTTCCACTGTATTGTAACTGGTGAATAAAAAAATTAAAAAACACATCAAAAGCTACAGATGAAAGGCACCAATTCTTTGTCAAAATATGCTCATGTGAATGAGTTGCTTTACAGCTAGTGTGAGAGTACAGGGAGGAAGAAGAAGGTGAAGGGGGAGGGGGGGGGTACAGCTGAGCAGTGTGGAAGAATGCCCTCTTGGCAACCACCGTGACAACAGCCTCTGTGTTAGACTAAACTGAAGTGGCAGCAGGCCCACGTGATCCAACACCAGATCCTCTGGTTTCTCTCTTGAAGGCTCGACCTCGGCGTACAGTATGAAGAAGACCAAAGTCTTTGAAGTCGAGGGCAAGGATGGTAGTTGGTCATGCAAGTAACTTTCTTACATTTACTTGAATGAACTTTTTGTGTTATGACTGCTTGTTCTCTTATCATATTGAGGTATGACAACAACTGCATGTTGATGTTTCAAGGGAAACTAACATTAGTGAAATATGTGCAAACAATACCAATTCTTCCTTTTTAAATGAACAGGTAGATTGTTAGACTGGACTGAGTGTAAAGCCTTCTAGCCTGACTGCATTTATGGACGATCCTGGCTCAGTTGTTCTAAAGTAAGATGAATTGTTTGAGTGTGTATGAGTGGAGTGAGCCTTTGTACAGCACCGTGAATGATGATGCAGCCAAACTAAAATAGCCCCTCCATGCAGTATGTCACTGTTTAACTATAGCTGGAAAACAGACTCGTGAGCCTGGGTGTGACACGACCATAACTGCATCAAAATCCCAACGTTATCGTCGTCACGGAAACCGACCAACTTCCTGCTGTCAGTGCTAATCTGTCACGCTTGAAGACACAGACACAGCTCCCTGGTGGTTCAGTTCTGCTCCGCGCTCGCCAGACTGGGCCGTACGAACGAGCGTGCGAGCTAGCGTGTGTTTGCACACGTGTACAGAGCTGTTTATTGTAAACAGAGAAAACAGGAGGTGGGGTGAGTGTGGGGGGGCTTGCAGTTACACACTCACACGCTGACACAACATGTGCACATTCTGCTCTTGCCTAACGGTGGGTGTGTCTGGAGCTCAGGGAGAGACTCGTTAACGGTCGGGAGCTCAAGAGACGACACTGAGAGGATTTCTGCATGCTCATCACCCCGGAGGTTGATATCACATATAAACTGTGTGTGTGTGTTTGTGTGTGTGTGTGTGTGTGTGTGTGTGTGTGTGTGGTGCATCTGTGATCAGCTCCACTCTGGTCAAGCTCAGTGGTGTTTTACTCTCAGGGGACAACGTAACTGTGCATGTGTGTACTGTAAGCGTATGTGGATGAGTGTGTGTTTGTGTGTTTTCATTAAATGCCTGCTGTGCTCAGGTTATTGGAGGGTAGAGTCTAAAATAGTCTTGACAAAGTAAGGGGCTGGCCAGACCTTGTTGAAATAGCATCATTAATTATCCAATCAGGATTCAGGACACAATAGACCTTCCACCAATAAAGAGGAGCCCCAGAAAAGGCCTTTGCCTTGCATTTTTCTGCATGACTGTTCCTTTAGCACACGCAGGCACGCGCACACACATACACACATGCGCACACACACATGCGCACACACACACATGCACACACAGGCACGCATGCACACACACAGACACACAGGCATGCACACACATGCACGTGCACGCACACACGCACACACACACAGGCATGGGCTCTTTTATGTCCGAGGTAAAGTATTTTGTAGAGGCTTACTTTGTGACTGGGAACACCAGGACCATAACACATGCACACACACTCACACACTCACACACACTCACACACTCACACACACACACACACACTCACACACACCAGGAGCCGAGTGATCTGATGAGGTTCTTTACATCCGTATGTCCACCCTCCACTGCAGTAACCCATATTGTTTTAGCACTCTGAGACCAGTCTTATTGTTTTGAAATATTTTTCTTTATATAGTCTAACACATATTTATGTTAATAGGTTATACGGTCCTTCTTACAAGGACCTTATAACCTATTAACTAACATTTATTAAAAGCAAGTGGGTCTAAATGATAGCCAGGGTTTCAACACTGAGGCTGACAGGGTGCTGCTCTAACCAGAAGGAGCTCCTAGTGTCTCCTCCTCCTGCACGGCCCAGTCTGACGGACAGGTGCACCATGGGAAACCCACGGGAAAACCAGCTGCACATACTCTTTCTACACACACACACACACACACACAGGGTGTACACACACACACTTTTGAAATGAGCATTGCACAGTCATCAGGCACTGTGAAAGTTTAGAATCCTAATCCTCCAACTGTTCCAGCCGCTGCAGATCAATGACTGTCTCTGGAGAAGCCTGACTCTGGAGAAGCCTGACTCTGGAGAAGCCTGACTCTGGAGAAGCCTGACTCAGGCGGGCAGAGCAGGTACAGCAGGCACTGGCTGCACGTCACAAAGACTGAGCGTGTGTGGGGAAGGAACACACACTCCCACACGTCCACACACCAGAGGAAAACACGCATAATGACCCACTCTTACACTCCTGTTTCAAACACACACTCACACACAAGGAGAAAGAGTGGAACTTTGACTGTGATTAGTCAAGCCTTGTCTCAGTATTAGCCTGAAGCCTTTTACTCGAAAGTTCTAGAAAGTTCCAAGAGAGTATCAGTCAGTCAGTGTCAGAATCGGTGCTGTTTCCATAACAACCACTACAGCATGGCTTCACTGATAAAACAAACGTTTATAAATACAACTCTACTGACTAATGTACAGCTGTTCACTGCAGTGCCTCACTTCAACAGGTGAATGCATTTCCCTCGCAGCTAAGACAGTGAACTTAATAACCTCTCCACGATACACATTTAGGACATTCAAAATGAACTCTGCCCTTTGTCCCGTAGCTGTGTGTAATAAATTGAGTTCATACAGACTAAAAGAGTATTGTGTGTGTCGTAGGGATTGTTTTGTGTGATGTTTTGTCTGGCCCACCCACACCCCAAAGGTAAACTTTCCTAACAATGGTCATACTCATCTGAACATGAATATGCATTTGTAATGCACATCTGACTATGACATGACGAAAATAACATTTCTAAAAACCCACTGAACTACAATAATTTCACATAAATACTGCATTGTAGTTGTTCTGTTTTTAGTCGGATTGCCAGAAGTATTATTTGTAATCCCCTCGATAACTTTGTGACGCACAACACCTGCCTCTAATCTGGAATGAAGAGAGGAGCAGAGGGGGTCTGGGTAGAAAATGACAAGCTTACCTTGTGTACTTTAGATAATATCTCCCTCTGTTGCTGCTGTAATCCAAAAGAAGGGGGTCCCGTAGGATGTCTGGAGGAATACAGGTAGCCTTCTCCTCTTGCTCAGTAAATCAGGTAGGGAGGGATTGGAGAAAGTTGGTTTTCTTTCTCTCTCTCTCTCACTCTCTCTCTCAAACTCACAGGGGTCTGCAGCGCTCAGCCTTCACTATATACAGGCAGGCAGCAATGACAAACCACTCCTCCACACCCCCCTCACTCTCTCTCTCTCTGCCCTATCCCCTGCTCTGTGCCTCACTAATCTAATCCTCTCTCTCTCTCTCTCTCTCTCTCTCTCTGTCTCTCTCTCTCTCTCTGTATGTGTGTTTGTGTGCGTAGGATCCTGAAGTTCCTGGTGGCTAAAAGAAAGTTTAAGGAGACACTGCGCCCGTATGATGTGAAGGATGTGATTGAGCAGTATTCTGCAGGACACCTGGACATGCTGGGCAGAATCAAGAGCCTGCAAACGAGCATGAGCTACACACACACGCTCACACACACACGGACACACGTACGCTTCCTTTTCTGACTCTTCACCTCTCTTCGCTTTCCTCCTTACTGCTTCACTGTGTCTGTTGTCCTGTTCACAAAAAGACTAAACTTTCCCTCCTTGTTTTGTCCCTGTGGCGTTAACTTCTGTTGTCACTCCAAGGTTCTGTTTGGCTGCATGACCTCCTGCTCGCCATCTAGTGGTCAACCTCAGAACTTCCCCTCAGGTATTTACATTTTACATTTACTCATTTAGCAGACACTCTTATCCAGAGTGACTTACAGTAAGTAGGGGATATTCCCCCGAGACAAGTAGGGTGAAGTGCTTTGCCCAAGGACACAACATCAAGCACGGCCAGGAATCGAACCGGCAACCTTCTGAGTAATAGCCCGATTCCCTAACCGCTCAGCCATCTGAGCAGTCAGGGATATATTACTATCAGGGTATATTATTAAAAAAATTTTTGGAATGAGCCAATTAGATAATGTGCTAACCATCTCTCTTCACCCTCACCTGCGTTTAGTTGCCACAGTGTGGTGCCACGATGACTGTGGACAATTTAAAGACTTGATTCACAAACAAAGGTTGAACGTTCAGAATGTGCACTTTGACTGTGTCTGTTTGAGAGGATGGTGCTCTAATAGGTTAACAAAGACACTTGCTCCGTGAATGGATTTGAATGGATTTCTTTAACAAATGGATTTCTCGTACGATAAAGGGCACCGTGGTAAAGGATCACACAGGAAGACGGGACGGGGGGGGGGGGGGGGGGGGGGGGGGGGGGGGGGGGGGTCTCCCAGACAAACAGATGTGCCCTGGCCCCCCCTGTGGGGCCAATCAATAGAAGCTAAAGACCGGATCAATACTCACACAGCGGGGGAGAGGAGCAGGGCTTGAAGTGAGGCAGGGGAAGGGGGGCTGGGCAGCGGGGCTGGGGTGGGGTGGTCCGAGACCCTTCATAAGTCTAGAGAGACACCCCGTCATTTTATTCTTTGTTTGGGGTGGTCTCACAAAATGTTGTAATTGTTTTCTAAACGTGAAAACGTCAGAAGGGCTTTCTACAATTTTCAAGAGTGAATGGCTTAAGTTATTGTTGAAAAAATTCTCAATTCAAACATAAGATTTCTCAACATTAAAAAGTGGAAGAGATACAGTAAGATTGTAAAATAATTATTGTAACAATTGTTGTTGACCCCCAAGAGTCATGGGTCATTTCTAACCTGGAGAGGAAGAGGGCAGGTAGAAGGAGGGTTACAACTAGGAAATGTGCAAATTGACACAAGCTTTCACACACACAGCAGTTCTACTGTGTATGGCTCTACCCCAGTCTGTCCTCTACGGGTATAACTCAGTGGTAGAGCATCTGCTAAATCAACACATTATATTCGTTATTATTATTTACCAGTCAATATTCGACTTACCAGTCAGAAATTCTATTAATTATGTCAACAGAACTTGGTCTACCTTCAACTTTGCCTGAGACTTAGGCTGAATGAGGTATGCGCCATGCAAGTCATCAATTATCACTTTGATGGTGACTGATACTGGGTGTATGTATAGTGTGCCTCTGATTCAAACATTCAGTCACATCCTAAGCATGTCACAGCAGACCGGGGATCCCTGAGTCAGAAGTGTGGGGCAGTGACGCTGCTTTGTCAGGAAACCCATAGAAGGTTTGATTGTAGCCACATGGCTGTGTGTGTGTCCAAGCTTGCCCCTTCACTTAGACCCCTTAATCAGAAAAGGAAGTCTTTCCATCTGGGGGTGTATGATTCTTTAAGTTTGACTCAGCGAAGGAGCAAAAAACGAAACTGTTGAACACACTTAGGTTTCGCAAGATGTGTGGGTGGTTTACAGTGTGTGTGTGTTGACAAAATACTGTAAGTGGTCTGTGTGTGTGTGTGTGTGTGTGGCTGCCCATGACTCAGAGAGCCAGGCTTCCAGATGCTGGTCATCACACACTGTCCATTCTCCTCAGCGGCAGCAGAGGGGAAAGCAGATAGGCTGACGTCCCTCATCCTGAGGTCACTTCCTGAAATAGCCTAACTGTGGGGGCTGATGGTCTGGCACACATGACTACAACAGAGAAGCCTATACATACAGTCCTACACACCACACACACGTGCACATACCCTGTGTTGTTTATCTGCAACAAGCACATAGATCTGAACAATTGTGTTCAATTGTGTTCTTCTTCGAACTTTGACAGTTTGCTCTCCCTGTCTCTCTGCTTCCTTGAGGAATGAAGCCTCTCGCCATCCCACTGGATGAAAACTGATGCCAGGAACACGGAGGACGAAAACAGATGATCGTAAACAAGACGGGACATGCCAAATCCGAAAGGCGAGGGTGGCTTGTCTCGGGACAATTCGATTCCTGCAAAACATTTACAGGGCGGAAAAAAAGCAGTGTTGTCTTTTCCAGTGATGAGTGCTCCCTGAACACTGATGAGGAACACAGAGACCAGGACATTAATGATTGTGTTTGTGTTCTCTCTCCGCAGCTGGAAGTTCGCTGTGATCGTTGGGATCTCGTGAACATTTGGAGATTAGAAGGACTGGAAAGCCATAACAACAAACAGCACCACCATGATAACCACAGACAAAACAGAGCATTCTCAAATAGCCAAAACATCTTCATCTCTCTGTCTCTATGTATTTGAAGGACAAATTTGGATGCCTACTTGTACCATACTGTGGATTTTGACCCTTTATTTTATGCATTCTGGTTGTATTTGGTTGTGTTTCACTGTAGACTTAGGTGAGGAAACTTGAACCTGCCTAGGGCAGGCGAAGTTTATTTCAAAACTCTTTTCATACACTCAGTCAGAGAAGCAAACCTACTTCTCATTCTGAAACTGCTGGTCCAGAGACTTCCAGAGACACTCACACACACACGGTCCCAGTGGTGTCACCATGGAGACCAGAGCACTCAGCAGATGCCCCAGAAGTCTGACACATCACCCTCACACACACGTCCATGTGACACATCTGTCACAGTTTGGACAACTGACGGAGAGGACTTTCGCTTATTTGCTGACAGAGCACAGAAATATTCTGAAAAGTACTTTCCATTGTGCAAACCAGCTGAATGTCAGCTGCATGCGGATGACACACTGTTGTTCATATTTGTCGGTCATGTCGGCATGATTTAATCGAACGCTCAAACACATGAGGCCATTTCTCAGGTTCTCTGCGTACGTGTGATTTCAGGACCCACAGACAAAGACACACTCTTGTGATGGTGAACCAGACAGCGAAAACACAGTCCTCTGCCGAGGTGTGTCTGTCTCTTTCATCCGTCTCTCTGCTCAGTACAAGCCACCTCATGCTCTCCCTCCCCAGAGGGGTGGGGGGGGGGGAACTCCACACGGTTAAGAGCCTTGATACCCGCCACAGGTATGCATGATTTCACAACGCAGTGCAAAGTGTTTGTGTGTACTTTCTTGACAGTAAACAAAGTGTAGTTCACACAGACATCGCCTCGACATGCGACATTACGGTGTGTGCATGCGTCTCCGTTCTATACTGTACAGGACAGTCCATTATTCTGTGAGGAGGAGAAGCAAAAATGCTCAACTCTTAGATTTTTCTCTTTTGTCTCTAAAGAAGCTATTTAGACTCCCTCTTTGTGTGAGATTTGCCAAATGTACAGAACTCTCCAGGGAATCAGAGAGTAAGTTGTGTGGCATGTAGAGACTTAAATCTGTGTTGATATTTCCTTTGTTTGATCGCAATGCTCACCAGTGTCAGTTTGGAAATGTTACGACATTTTCTGGCAAGAAGCCCAGTTGTGTAATTTTGAGGGTGTGTTGTGGGTGTGTGTCCTGTGTAAGATGAAATAATAGCACACACCACAAGGAAAATAGTACAAACAGAGCAGTCTCCAGTGTCTGGTTAGAAAAAAGGGACTGTCCTGAACATTGATGGGAGGTCCTCTTTAGGGAAAACATGGAATGCTTCATCAGGAAGAGATTCCCAATAACAGAATGAGGGAGGCCAGATGTATTTGTTGTGTGTCTCTATAGGGGAGGATGAGACCCCTCCTCCTTGCCCATCCCAGTCCCTGGGTGATGTCACCCATTCATCTCTGCAGAAGTAAGAGAGTGGGTCTCAGGTGGTCACTGGTCCACGTCCCTCCTCTCCTCCGCCTCCCTCCTCCATCCCTTCATATCCCACGGGAACT
>NC_085037.1:10460765-10484213 GCF_963692335.1 Osmerus eperlanus
TAAACGGTTTGAAAAACAAAAAAAAGGACGGATTGTTTTTAATATACTGTAGGTGTGTATCTACAAAGTACAATGTTGTGACAACGTTTTTTTAAATTTGTATTTAGCTCTACATCCACATTTTTGTGAAATTACTGACGAGTGTCACTGTCAAGATAAAGGTCCCCATTTGGTTAGCTAGCTAGCTCGGTATTTGGTCATTACCTTGATGTATGAATTGACGTGATGGTCTACAGGTCTTGTCATGTCGGCAGTGGTTGTGGTCATGGGCTTATGCAGGGTTTAAAAAAATATCGAGGTCCAAAAACTAAGTTTGCTAGCAGGTTGGAATTAATGTTAGCTGGTAGCTAGCTAGTTTACTCATGATGGACGGCCACTGTTTGACGAAGTGCGACCACGCACCGTGGAGCAGCGCATAACACATAGCAGCACTTGCAATGTGAATAAATTGTTCATAGTTTGTGGAATTTTAAGATAAAGTTAAATGTGATGATATTTTTCACCCACCAAGACAGGGCTGCCAACTCTCACGCATCGGCCTTGAGACCCAGTTCACACGCTTCAAAATTTGGGTTGGCCCCACCAAATCTCACTTCAAGGTTTTTGGAAAAGTTGGCAGCCCTGAAGAGACCTCTCTTCTCAGATCTATAGGCCTACTGTACCCGCATAAGGTGGTCCACTATCTACAGTTCAGAGGATTCCTGAGATGCGCAATCGCATGGAGCAAAGACAAAATGGAAGGAATAGAGAAAACAGAAGCCAGGGGGAAGACACAACAAAGCCGTGGTGCTCCCCTTAAAGTGGGGCAGGGAGACGGGGGAGAGGGAGAGATGGAGGAAACGCCAATCAAACACTCTTTTCAAACTGGACCAACACAAAAAACTGCGTCAAAAGTTTAAACCTTGCACTAGACGTTAAACCGTCTGTTTGTCCAAAATATTTTTTTGACCTTTTGACACAGAAACACCATGCTTTCACAAGCAGAACCATTCTTCAGCACCTCCACTGTGCATGTTATATAAATATACCAAGGACATTGTGGAATGAGTGAGTTTGAATGACCAAGATTCCCATGGGATTGTAACCCTGTTCTGACCTGGGAATGGGTTCTCTCTGTCTCTCTGTCTCTCTGTCTCTCTCTCTCTCTCCTCTCTCTCTCTCTCTCTCTCTCTGATGCATGGTGATGAACACTCAATATTCCAACTGGAAGGTTCACTTAAGGAGAAGGCTCTTAAGGAACCCAGCCCCCTTGCAAGAAAATTGCAGGTGCATCTCATTGGTGATGTGGCACCATCCCTCAAGTCATGCATCCTCCCTGATATGAGCAGAAATTGTATCAAATAAACATTAAGGAGCAGGGGTTGGTTAGATCTGGAGCTTGCTGAAGCATATAATGGGGGTGATTGACATTTAGGACTAAGGAAAATAAGCTGGTATTGGACACTGAGGCAGGAATGTCATTTGGTGCATTCAAGTTTGTCTGGTTCCATGAATCTCTGTTACTGTTTGTCTCTCTCTCTCTCTCTCTCTCTCTCTCTCTCTCTCTCTCTCTCTCTCTCTCTCTCTCTCTCTCTCTCTCTCTCTCTCTCTCTCTCCTCTCTCTCTCTCTCTCTCTCTCTCTCTCTCTCTCTCTCTCTCTCTCTCTCTCTCTCTCTCTCTCTCTTCTCTCTCTCTCTCTCTCTCTCTCTCTCTCTCTCTCTCTCTCTCTCTCTCTCTCTCTCTCTCTCTCTCTCTCTCTCTCTCTCTCTCTCTCTCTCTCTCTCTCTCTCTCTCTCTCTCTCTCTCTCTCATGCTTACCTGACTTGACCTGGTCTCAGTCCCTCAGCAGAGACATGTACACCCCTTGAGGGTGGAGGGTGACCAGACGGACCATCTGGAGAGTAAGCCATCAGGCCATGTCAGTTCCTCCTCCTCCTCTGGTATGTGTGGAACGGGGTCGAGACAGAGACAGGGCTCAGAGAAAGTAGACACTTGCTTCAGACAAGTTGCTGACACCGGGAAATGCCTTGCAGAAGGACTTTGGAGAGAGAATGGGGTCGTCTGACTTTGGCACCTGCGAGGGTGGCAGGCTACACCCCCTCGGCATCTCCGGCCTAAACGACGACAGCTGGTGAGGAGCTGATTGGTGATTCCTCCCACTCCAGAAACCATTGAAATCTGTTGACTCGAGCAAAAACATTTATCCATGAGTCTAATTTAGTTTGTAAATTACATTCCTTTAGAGTGATTGAATTATAATGAGTGACTTAGCTCATTTTGCATCATTTCAAATCAACCTTCAACATGTTTTTATTTCATGCTGTTGAACACTGCTCTCTAGTGGCCTGGTGGTGTTCAAACAACTCAACACAAACGGTAATATGATGAGTACAGAGAAACGCAGTCTGGGTGATAGTATGAAGCAGATTAGCAGGTTTAAAAATATATATATTTTAAGCTTTAATGATATTCTACTCCATATCAAAAAATACCCTCTGCATGTCACTGTGTCCATCTGCTCCTGTCTCGCCATGAATTTTCCTCAACAGAACATCGCCGGTGCAATGATTCCATCAGAAGCACAACTCCCAGCATTCCACAGCTGTGACATCATCACACCTGCAGTCATTCCTGCCATCCCATGATTGTCAAATGGAACAAGAGGATTCAGAGGAAATTATCTTGTTTCAATCAGCCAGACAATGAAAACAGAACCAGCGACAACACACACACCGTATCTCAGCAACCACCTTTGGATTACGACAACTTAGCTCAAAAGAAGAAAAAACATACATTTAGTGTCATTACTTTGACATTATCTTCCCCTGTGTTGTCATTATGTGTCATCCAATAATAATATAATTATGAATAATAACACGTCATAGGGTTTAGATTATTTACTTGTAATCAGAGTTAAAAGAGGTGAGGAGATCTTTAAACGTGATCGATTAATAATGGGATGTGAAAATATGGATGGGTCATCTAAGGTCCATAAAGTCTCTAACCAGACCCACAAACACAAACCCTTCCAAACATATGTTTCTTTTCTGTGTGAACTTTCAGTGATTACCTTGGATATGGCACAGATGTAGCCAATGAACCAAGACAGACAAGCTGAGAAGCTTCAAGCTCGGTATGCCTACAGTCTTCCTCCTCCTCTTCCTCTGGGAGTCTGTCTGAGAGAGGGGAGCTTCATAGCAGCATCAGCCCCCACTCAGTGCTCCCTCCCTGGGGATTATCACAGACTGCCAGTCCATCTCACAGGAATGTGGATCAAAAGCCAGGATCCTGCGTTCTGTAGCATACAGGAATGAGGGGAATGGCGAAACGCAGAAAGAGGAGTCACTGGGCGGAGGTCAGTGAAGACACACTCTGGAGACAACCTGTTGAAACACCCAGGGGAGTGCACTACCAGAGGAGAATGAGGGTCTTGTTATCCACACACACACAAACACCAGTGGAATGAATGACCATATGGCCATTCATGAATTCATACACTAAACACCAAGCCTTTGTTTTCTTCCAGTGCATCCGCACACTTTAAAACTGAAACAAAGGATGGTTTAACACAAGAGTTCTGTACAACATTAGGTTGTTCGCAACATGCTGTGTGATCAGAAGTAAGACTACATGAGCTGAAGCTAAATATCCAATTAGTTTTAGATTAGATTTAGAGAATCTGGTAGTTAATCTGTATTAGGATCAGTCTGATTAAGAGTAAATGGAAGAGAGAAGAACAGGAGTGTAGTCTTCTAAAAAGACAAATTCAACAACATTCAATTCCATTCAAAGAACTTTATTGAAACAAATAAATTAATAAGTTAGTCAAGTGAGGTACTTTGATCCTCAACAAGTAAGCATTGCTGGTTCCGTCTGAAACCGAATCAGGTGTGCAATAGATAGAAAATCAAAATGAAAATGGGAAAAAGAAACGCTTTTTCAGTTAAGCGGTAACGTCATCAATCTTTGAAACTGCATGGAAGACTTCTTGTTAGTGTGAACTTTATTGCTTTGACTTTCTATCAGTGTTTCAGTTGCAACAGTAATGCCCGTCCATCATAGGGCAGTTAAAGGGGATGGGAGATTGAATGTTGAATGGTAGCAAGTCAAGTGAACGATGGACGTGAGGGAATCTTAAAGGGATAGACGACATGCAGAAGAAGTAGAAGAAGATCATGCATAGCATTCATGTTGATTCGACAATCTGGGAGATCTCCTAGACTCGTACACTATAGACAAACGCCCAGTGTTGGCTTCAGAGGTAGTTAGTGGAAGCCAGGAGGACCTGTGTACTGTGACATGCTAATAAAAGGGCCACATGCCGGAATACCTCCCCAGCCTGACACACAGGAGCCTTCCCCTAGCTCCCACCTGTAATCTGACATCATTTAAACACAGAAGACCTGGCAGCCTACAAGGACATGGGCAAATACTTGGCAAAATCAGAAGGTGCAGGAAGTCGTATTGGCCTTCATTTGTGCACAGATATTGACAAGAATTGGTCTTTATACTGAGGTATTTTTGTTTTCACCCAATCATCAGGGCCATCTGGCTTCTGAATGACCATTGATATGGACATTGATACACTGTCGACACACACACACTAGTCACTTTACACACTGTCACTTCAGCTACTGGTTGCACCTTCAGCTACTGGTTGCACAATCAGCAAAATTGCACTAATTGTACCCTACTTGTCTCTAGGTTAGTATAGGTTATAAGGTTAGTATAGGATATTGTGTATTATAGGTTTTGAATACTGTATTGTTTATTATATTTAGGAGGTTTATTATATTATATGTTAGCTTATCATAGGTGTAACTTATGTTCTGAGTAATCATATGTTATGTTATGCCAGGTTTCTTTGCTTTGTCTTGTCCAAAAAATGTCAGTGCCCTGTCTGAACTTGAACTATCATTCGTGACACATATCTTGGGTTAAATTGTCTGATGGAACTTACAGGTGGCACTGTGGCCTCTCAATGTCTCACGACATTACAGCTCAGAAGGCACATGATGCTTTTTGTGTCAAGAAACCTTTCAAAGTCAAACTGAAAGTCTCCTGCCATTTCATGTGACATATTTGATCTAACAATTATTTTATTCATGTAAGATAAAACGATGAAAGAATACTGTATGTGATGTAAGCTGAAGATGCCATGGCACGAGAATCGGGAAAAACAGAAAGATGTTTACTATCCCACAAGTGAAATCTCTGTGGTCCCCTGACTGTCTTTTCTTATCCAACAAAAGCACCAGATGGAGCCCAGGTGATTCTCTGAAAGCAGGGCAACATTCAGTGCTCAGGATCTGCAGTGGCTCTGAATGGAACATTTGGAAAACGTGAATGAACCTCCTGCTGGATTGGCTGAACCAATCGAAGTGTCTAAACCTTTCACAGGACACAAGACATGCTTGTATTGGCTAAGCTGCTGAGAATTATGTCTTCTATTGTTGGGCCCATGGAGCAATTAAGTAAGTCTCACCAGTCTGTAAGCTTCAGGATCTGTGTGTGTGTGTGGACTGTCAAACTCAGATGAAACTACTTGTGTAGTTGATTGGACTAAGAAGAACATTTTACATTTATTATATTTTCAAGATAATTTCTGACAGAAAGCACCACAGACTCAAATTTCACATACACTTAAAAAATATCTAAAACTGATAAAGACAATAATAGAAATGTCAGCTAATTGAACAAGAATGGAGTGGATGAACATGATGACAAAAAATGATGTGTGTGTGTGTGTGGCTATGTATGTTCTCCAGTTCTGTCCATCAGAAAGATAGTGTGAATGCAATGCCTCCATCATGAGAACACAATTCGGTTAACCTGTCAGTGAATGATTAACGTGCTAATTTAAGGGAGAGGGATCTATAACGTTTCTCCACACTGGATAGTCTGCCTGCTTGTCTGTCTGTCTACCTGCCTGCGTAACTGGATCCATTTCCACATGCATACATGGAGATATTGGGCATGGGATCATGCATTTGACACTGATGATTGCCAGGCTAGAACCTACCAGATACTCTCCCCCTCCCCTCATCAACCACCAATTACCCAGTGCCGGGGGAACTGACTACTGACAAGACAAGGTGCATCTGTAACAGACGGAGGAGGAACCTCCCCTGGTTCTCTCCTGTGTGTGGGCGGACAGGCATGCACTACAGAGACGAACGGAACAATCTGTCCTGTGGAACACTAGTTGAATCCAGTTGAGGTGGAAAAAAAATATTGGACTGAACATCGGACAGGCCAGGACGGAAAGAAAACATGGAAACATTCGAACAGAGCCAGCTGTTACCTGACTTGTGATCATCTGTGCTTTGTCTGACTGAGGAGCATGCGTGTCTGGAGGTCAGGCGGCAACACAGAAAGGGACTTGGAGGGGAGCGAACGTTAGGAAACAGAAAGGTTCTCCCAAGGTTCTCCCAAGGTTCTCCCAAGGTTCTCCCAAGGTTCTCCCAAGGCTCTCCTAGTGCCTCGCAGTGCTTCCAACTCTGTCGATGGAAATTAACTCCATCATGGGTCTCCCTCATGACCAAGAAGGACCCAAACGATGGAGATGAAAGGCTTCATCTCTCTGATAGCCACGCACTAGAATGTCGGTTACGGCTGACAGAGAGGAGATCTCGAATTATTTTTGCAAAGTGGGCTTGATGGTGATGGACATGGAGGGGGAGCAGCAAACTCACAGAAGCGTTCCAAACACCACGGCTGAACGGAGCCACATTCACAACAAACAACAAGCTCAGAGCAAGACAACATTCTCTCATCTTCAACAGTCTGATCCCACATTTTAAGATGTTTTGAAGTTCTAACCCAGAAAGGTCCTTGCCTGGAAGACCCCCTGAACACGCAGGGGTCGTCTCGTCCAGCAGTACCATGCAGGGCACAGACCAAGCAGGTCAGGGGGGTGCAGATGGCAGGATGCTCGGTGTAACATGGCTGTTGGTTCTTCGTCTGTCAAGTATGCGGTCCTCCATCTTGTGGTGGAAGCCCTGTGGTGATTGACTGGTTGGTCTGGGGACGAAATGGTGAACCGAGCATCGGCCATCTACAGTACATTCATCATACGTTGTGAGAGGTGTGACAATATCAGACCAGTGCCTGATATAGAGTACCAATACGGTTTGTCCAAATCAAAGTTAAACACAAAACAGTTTGATCGTTGGAGCAGTTACAGTAGACTCCAGTAGCTGTTTTGGAAGTCTACTGACTAGGAAACTACACAAATAAACTAAACAAGGACAAGAAAAAAAAAATCTTTGTTGAAAATGTACAAAACCATAGTTTTTTTCCTTCTCAAAGTCACAGAAATCTACAGTTGCAGATTTGAAATATAAGAGATGGTGTTTTTGTTTTCTCCCCTTAAGGGACTGTGAATGAAGGAGACACTGCTCATGTGGCGCCCTCCGGTGGCTGTGGGCAGTAGGTTCACTGAAGGATGCATAATGAGCTCAGATGGAAACATTCGCTTGAGAGGAGAGGTCAGGCTTTGGGTAAGGGCCTTGAATAAGCGATGGAAGACAGTGTGAAGGGAAAACAAGGAAAAATGGTTGGTCAGGTGGATGAAGAAAAAAGAGATATTGAAAGAAGTGAACCGAGAAGCAAAATGGGACATTTTTGAAGTGACTATTCGAGCATTCTAATCCATTGCGGATTCTAAAAGGGTCCCTTAAGGGATTCTAGTCAGTATAGTGACTTTTAGTAATATTCTAGATTTGGATTTCATGCTTCAGTCGGGACGGCTCGTGTCATCTCGGCAACGCTCCTTGTTTGCAGAGGCCCGGAGCGTCGTCGTGATGGGCGGGTGGGGGGATTAAAGTATGCGTTAAGGGCCTGACGGTGTGTGTGTGTATGTGTGGGTGTGTGTGTGTGTGTGTGTTCCAGCGTTCCTCTCCGGGCCTCTCCCTGTCATTCCAAGGTGCTGCTCCCGGAGTGGGAGATGTTGAGAGTGGTGACGGACGGGAAGAGCTCCCGCTGTTCCGTGGGGCTGTGGTAGTCTGACGTGATGTCGGGCTCCAGCAGGGAGGATATGGTGAAGTGAGACGAGCCTTTCTTCAGGCACTGGGAGTAGAAGTTGAGGAGGAGGTCGATCTTGTTCTCTATAGACTGCACCTGTGAAGAGATGACACACACACAGTACAGATGGTTTTTGGTGGGGGAGGGCTGTTTCCTAATACGAAGTAAGGAATAATGAGTCAGGTGGCTGAGCGGTTAGGGAATCGGGCTAGTAATCAGAAGGTTGCCGGTTCAAATCCCGGGCGTGCACATGACGCTGTGTCCTTGGGCAAGGCACTTCACCCTACTTGCCTCGGGGGAATGTCCCTGTACTTACTGTAAGTCGCTCTGGATAAGAGCGTCTGTTAAATGACTAAATGTAAATGTAAATACGAAAGCATTCAGGTCAGCGTTCAGCTCGCAGCCAACCAGAACCAGTTTGTACCTGTTTCTCCACTTTGATGACACGTCCCATCATGCTCAGCTCATCAAGTGGGTCCAGTTCTGGAGGAGTCTTCTCTCCTTTATCACTGCGTACCTTCTTATCAGACTGGTTGGCCCCACGACCCACGATCTGGTCCACCCTGGGAAACACACACTGTGAACACAGGATGCTGTGTGGGTGATGTGGGTGTGTGTGAGTGTAGGTGTGTGTGTGCGTGTAGGTGTGCGTACGTGTGTCCGTGTGTGTGTGAGCGTGTGTGTGTAGCTCATGCCTCGTTTGCAGGCTCTTGATTCTGCCCAGCATGTCCAGGTGTCCTGCAGAATACTGCTCAATCACATCCTTCACGTCATACGGGCGCAGTGTCTCCTTAAACTTTCTTTTAGCCACCAGGAACTTCAGGATCCTACGCACACAAACACACATACAGAGAGAGAGAGAGACAGAGAGAGAGAGAGAGAGAGAGAGAGAGAGAGAGAGATACAGAGAGAGAGAGAGAGAGACAGAGTATTAGATCCATGGTAACGGTCGTTCTGGGTCCTGCGTACGCAAGTCAAACTATGGACGTAAACATTTCCATAAAACGCAGAAGCACACAACCATGAAACGACAGAGAGCTTCATAAGAGTAACAAGATTAATTGCAGTCAGCGTGACCTTATCATTCACCAACAGCCTCATAAAGGAAGTCAACAGAGAGGACCAGGGGAATTCCCCTGTGCTGTGGCATTTCACTTCCACCATTACCGGGGATAGGGTTACTGTCCTACGTCCAACGTGACTTTGTCTGAGTGGGACAGCTAGCACTTATCACAACAGCCAGGCTCTGTGGAGCAAAGAGCTTGTTCAGCAATTAGAGCACCATATAAACAAACACCTCCACACACACACACACATTCACACACCCAAACACATTCACATACACACACTTTTTTAGGAGCTCCCAAGCTTGGTGAAAAGGCGCTGTCTCAGTCCTATCTTGAGACAGCCACCGGCCTTCCTGGCACACACAGCTAATCACAGCCACCCAGCAGTGAGCTGGCCTTGGGGGACAGGAGCAGAGGAGGGTGGACCGAGCACGGCCGAGCAGAACAATAACATCGACGCCATCTCCTTCACGCGGAGAACGGGCCACACATTCATCTGATGTTATTCAGTGACTCAGATGACAGATACAATATGGAGGTTACATACTCATTGTGTGAGACCACAGTGAGCAGGGCAAACAAGAGCAGGGCAGGCACGAGGGGCTGGCTGAGTGTGTGTGTGTGTGTGTGTGTGTGTCCCCCCCTGCTCATTCCCCTTATCACCATGCTGCTCATTCCCCTTATCACCATGCTGCTCATTCCCCTTATCACCACGCATGGAGGTGCTGGCTTGGCAGAAGGCAGGAAACACCAAATGTTAGCGTGGCAAAACAGACTCACTCATGCTGTCATCTCCCCGCGTGATGGATCACACCGAGCCGAAGCGGAAGGGGGGGGGGGGGGGGGCAAGAGGTGTGTGGGGGGGGGGGGGGGGGAGTATGCTTTATGAGGAAAGCCTATCTCTCGCACACAGACGGCCTAAGCTTGCTTTAAATCTGCTCCTCTCCTTGACCAGAAGAACAGATCTGCATGGACGGGAAAGGGGAGTCCAGGCCATCTGTACCCATCAGAGTCCACACACATGAATGAACGCTCACACACAAACACAAACACACACGTTAGAAATACTAGACATTTCCCAGATATTGTACTTTTGTACTGTATAGCACAAATATACACAGGGTAAAATACTTTGCTTGTTTTGTACATGTGGACATGTGCACACACACACACACACACACACCCAAAGCTAAACCAGGTTAGGGACACCTGACCCTTTGAAGGGTCTGAGCAGTGAGGAATGCTGCCGTGTCGTGGAGCCCGGAGCAGCGTGTCACGTGTGGCGTGGCTGTTCAGAGCCCACGGGGCCGACTCTGAAGGACGGAAGGAGGAGGATAAAGGGAGAGAAGTGAGAGGAGTGTAGGGCAGGTCCACAGCTGGTGCGGCAGCCACCGTCAGCGAACCGCTCCTCTACGCACGGTGTGCCGTTTCCTGATGACTCCCAGAGTTTTGAGGTGTTTTTGCAAGGTGTATTTTTTCGTTTTGCAGGTAGATGCAGATTTCCTTTTTCTTTTTTTTTTGCCAAGGTGGGTCTCGGGTGTGGGTAAAAGAAAGATTTGGCACAAAGAATGGCGGGAAAGGGGGAAAAATACTTTATTTTGATCCTCGAAGGCTTTCTTCAAAGTGCTGAGTCTGTGGCAATGTTGTGGCCCCTGGAATGCCCCCTGAATCTAGCTCAGAGAAGCATCGCTTTCACAGTAAATCTTTATCTACGATCTCCGGGGATTAGGAGGAGAGAGGGGGGGAAGCACTCGGAGGTATGTCATCTGTACCCACAAAACTTTGGGATGGCTAGAAATAATCTTTGCCAAGTCAGCACAATTTCCCACCAAGGTCTCATACAGTTGTACATCTGTACGACTTCTAAAAACAGAGTGTAGTCCTACAGAGGGGAGAACGAAGGGGGGGACGCTTTTTGGTGTAACACGAGAGCCAACTGATTTCTGATGTCCTACCCTATAGTGTGCTGTGGAACCTTGTGACCCTCTCCACGGGACTGAATACCTTGACAAAATGACCTGAAAATGAAAATATGAATTTCAACGACACGCTTTTCAGCAGTCACATGACGCACCAAAGCGCCAGGAAAAGAGGAGAGAGACAGGAGTGCAGCCTGCACGACTCAGAGGACATCGTCCATCCATCCATCCAGGAAACAATTCTTAATTCAGAAAAAACAGGAAACACAAATGAATTCAAATTGTGAAGCTGACTGTAAGAATTCAAGATAAAAGGACAGGCGATTTCCTGCCACATTCAGTAAATACAAAGTTCTCAACTCTGAAAAAAAAATAATATTGCAACCCTGGCTTAGTTCAGGAAGCTGTACTGTACAGTAGTCAACCAGGTATGGTGTGGCTTTCGTCTCTCTCACTCTAACCATCCTTCCACCCTCCCACAGTACGTATCCCCTACGTATCAGGCAGGTAGCCAGGCATTGATGAACTGTGTGTGTCTCTATAAAATGAAGAATCAGCACTAAGGCTGCTAGAAAAATCTACCAGCGCTTCAGGGGCATTCATCAGTGTGTGGGGGCCAGTCAACGTAGCTACGGAAACAGTGTTGCTATGACCTGATGATGCACCTGTGCGTGTGTATGTGTGTGTGTGAGTATGTGTGTGTGTGAGGGGGTCTCACGTCTGTCCTGCTGTGGAGGAATGCCCCTTGCCCATCTGCTGCACCTGCACTGAAAAACAGTCTGCTGAGTCAACTGTAGCGATACTAGTGCATCCGTACAACCCCATATTTCCCTGATGATAATGTATCAATACATGACAGAATGACAGAATGACAGAAAAAATATTAAATAAACAATAAAAAAAATATTTTATTACTGTATTGCATGCAAAGAAAGAGCAAAAGGCAGTGGGGCAGACCTGCTCTGTTACCAGCCGGATAAACACCACGAGAAGCACTAGAACAGCAAGGAAAATAGTTTTTTGCTTGCTGCGCGTGGCAGAGCCAATACGCACCAAAATAGAATCACACATTATACATTCACTTCACAGCCCTTACACCGGAACACACCGGAACACACAGGTCTCACACGACATGGAAAATGCTGTGCGTCAGTATGGCCGACCCTGGAGACCAGGAAGTGATTTCATGTAATCCACTGCCACCATGCCTCCAGAGACCTACTTGCATTCTCACCAGATGTTTCCTGGCAATTGTGTTTTTCTGCCCTCCTCAGTGAAAACTCAGCCCCAGTGTGTGTGTGTGTGTGTGTGTGAGGGTGTGTGTGAGAGAGTGAGAGAGATTGAGAGATGTGGGAGGCCAATAACACTATGGACTAGTTGAACAGTTTAGCATATAGCGAAGCCTCCAGAGGTTGTGTTTCTGGCCTGCGACACATCAAGCTGCTAGTTACCACATGCAGGTTTGCCATCTCTGCATTTCCTTCCCTCCCTACAACCATGTTCTTTTTTTTCAATTGAGGTCACGTTACGTCTGCAATAGTATTCATTTACGATGGATACCAGTTTCACAACAAAAAGAAACATGTAACTTACAGTAGATCTCCACTTACCGTCGTCAATAACATTAATAGTAACATTAACTAAAATATCCTGTGTCTATGTACTCTTCCCCTTTCTTCCCTTCTTTTTTCTAGCATGACAGTATTGACCAATAGGAGTCATGACAGTATTGACCAATAGGAGTCTATCCGTATTAACACCACCAAGGGGTGACATAACGTTGTACCTGCAGCCTTCAGCAGGGCTCAGTTACCTCTCCTCAGTGGACATTTCCCTCAGTCAGCTGAAACTGCACACGCCAGAGCTCAGCAGTGCTGCTCCTATAACTTCCTGAGTGCACTCAGGACAGGAAGTAGACACAGTTGGCAATAAGTGCGCTAATGAGCAAGACCTTTGTGAAGACAGGTGACCCAGATCACTTCAATAATGTGGATCACGGGGAACCCCAGTGGCGCGGGTTCAAATCCAGCCTGGGCCTTTTGCCTGTCTTCCTCTCTCTCTCTCCCTGCCTTTCTGACTGCCTTGAATTGTCTCTCTCCAAAGGCGTGAAAATGCCAAAGATGCGTCTTCAATATAATAACAGGATCACATTACCCTGACGCATTGCGATCAGGACAGGTCGTACCTCCAGCCAAACATGAGCTGAACCACAGCGACTCACCTGACTGCCCTGATCAGAGTCTTCACTGCTGGGATCACCTCATCCATGGACACATCACAGTAGGGCTTGTCCTCCATGCTGTCCTCTCCAACACCTTCCACTGTAGAAGAAGAACGATTAGCCACACTGAGCACTGTGTGTGTGTATGTGTACTGCAAAAATGCCTTTAAACATTTCAATTTGGCTGCTAGTGCAGTAAAAACTTCACTATAAGAAACCTTATCAAGTGGTGTCGTATTTAAATTAAGTCACTAGATGAAGTCACTATCCAAACAAGTCCAACTGGATTTCAAATCTAAAAAACAAGATTCTAACACTCAGTCAGATGACCAGTTTTCGCATGCGTGCGTCACAGGACCCACCATCTACAGGGGGGCGGGGTTTGAGCCGGAGGGACGTCCGGAAACGAGTGCGGTCGTTGAAGCTCCAGCTCTTCTGCACCTTCCCGGGGCTGGTGGCTGGTGGAAGGTTCTCCGAGCTGGGAGAGCAGCGGACGCTGGACGCGGGGGGCAGCGGGGACGCCTTGGTACGCATCGCCTGAGACGACCGGGAGTTGTTCATCCGCATCCGGTCTCGGAATCCTATCTTACCGCTGATGTGAAACACAGACAGGAGCATTGACCTACTGGGCCTCGCCACTGTGGAGAGCCACAAAGACTGTTTTTTTTTTTTCATTGACCATATCCAGGCCACAACCATAATCAATTGAGATGAGTCAGAGGATTGGCAGTCTAGCAAACACAAAGACAGACTAGGTCCTGAGAAACAGCCGGACAAGCAGACAGCAAGACAGAGGCGGACGTCCAGGTGGTTAGAGGACACGGGGAAGATGGACAGACAGCCCCCACGTGTCCAGGTTGAGGGGACCACAGTGCATCGCTCACATCTGGGAGGTCCTCGTGTGTCAGCCACACCCCGAGGGGGTTTTCCCAGGACATGAGGAATGCTCTCCTCACCTCTCCCTAAGCCCTGTTACCCAGGCCGTTCTGCAGAGCGAGCGTTCTGGGTAAGCTACCTGGTTATGAGCTGGTGCTTCATTCAGGCTGACACATTTAACTCTACAGAACAGCCACATCCTTCTTGAGTGGAGCAGAATCTTTGAGAACACTTTACATGTCAGGTTACACGCGATCGTGCATCGACAAGGAAACTCCAGTACCATGCATGACGGAACGATTTTAGACATGTTTGCTCGCTGTTTTTCTGTGTGTGTGTGTGTGGGTGTCGCATGTGCTGCATGTTTGCTGGTGTGTGTGTATTTGTGTGTGTGTGTGTGCTGGTTGGCCAGCCATTTAAATTAATATTTAAATAGCCATCAGAGGTATTAGTGGAAAATAGCATTTCATATGTCCATACTAAAATGCTCTGGTAGACTTGATGCGAAACAGGGAGGAAGTGAGGTTTACCTTGGCATGCTATTGGAGAGAGGAAAGGAAATGACTGGCATGCTAAGTCAAACACAGGCACGGCACACAGAGCAAAAAGGACTCTGACCCAAAGTATTTCACCAACTGAACAACACAAAACCTATTAGGGGGAAAACAACAGGGAGTCAGGTGGCTGAGCGGTGAGGGAGTCGGGCTAGTAATCCAAAGGTTGCCAGTTCGATTCCCGGTCATGCCAACTGACGCTGTGTCCTTGGGCAAGACACTTCACCCTACTTGCCTCGGGGGGAATGTCCCTGTACTTACTGTAAGTCGCTCTGGATAAGAGCGTCTGCTAAATGACTAAATGTAAATGTAAAACAATGTTTGTGCTTAGGTGGGCAGGGTTTCAGGCAGGGTTGTGAAAGCTCAAACAGCACCCATGTTCCTGCTCCATTGTTAAGCTGGTATCTCAAACCAACACCTTACAAGCAAACGGAGAGGCATGTTTGACGTTCGAATCAAGCATTTGGCCATGCAATCATCACAAATGCTCGAGCAAAAAGGATCCCTCTCCCTGAACGAAACGGCCAAACGAGAAAGAGATTCCCAACTCAGACGTTGAATAAACCATGAAGTAAACTAAGCTCCAGTACATGCTCCCTGTCCATGGTTTACACATTTTCCTTGCTGGAAATCAAGCAGAAGAAATCAGCTCTGGTTTCCCGACGGTTCGAAACCGGTCTGTCTTCTAAAGCAGAACTCTCCGTCATTCTCTCAAACAACCACGGGGTCCCTCAGGCGTTCATGGAGCAGAGCAGAGTGCGCGTCCTAAACTCTCTCAATCGCAGCATTCACAATGTACAGAACAGGTCAGAAAAAAAAGACACAAAATGCTCGAATGCCTGATTTTCTAGACTGTTCACAGAGTCAAATCCCGCTGAGGGCCGAGTCCTCCTCGGTGACCCTCCCGGGACGACGCACACGCTGCCCTGCGCCACAACCCCTCAGATCACAGGCAAGGGGAGGGGGTGAGTACTGTGTGTGAGAGAAAGAGAGATGGAAGGGGGGGGGGGGGGTAGGAGTCGCTGGTGCTCTAGCGTGCCCTCACGTGCGCCGTGCACAGGCCAGTTGCCAGGGATACCTCTGCTTGTGACCAGCGTGAATCCGGAAGAGACCCCGCTTTTTATTGACGAGCTGACTGGAGAGACACACAAGGCAGAGGAAGAGAGGGGTGAGGGGTGGCCGTGTGGAGGAGGGAGGAGGGAGAGGAGGGGGAGGAGGAGCAGTGCGTCCGTAGCAGTGAGCATTTCAAAGTGAGGGAGGAGTGAGGAGGAGGGGATGGGAGCAGCGGAGGCCCACTGCCTCGTCTCAGTCGTCCAAAGTAACCCCCCCCCCCCCCCCGCGCGGTCCGTTACGCACGGTTCAATTCCCACTATCGACATCATCTCCAACCTTGAGGAAACGTGACCCAGAGAGGAGGTTGTTTCTGGACCATTTGAGACTGGTGGTGAGAGAGGATGTGAGTGGCGTGTTGAGTGGAGGGCGGTAGGCAGAGTGAACATGCATCAGAGGTGTTTTGGTACAGCCGATGTACGACCACACGGGTCCCTTCTCACGTCGGCACAGCCGGCACTGGAAGGGCTGAGCTGGGACTCCCTTAAGTGTCCGGGGAAAACAACTCATCACCTGAACCTGTTTGCCAGGTTGAACAAGCGTAGAAAAGGTACACGTCATATTCTTTCACTGGGGGTGAACTATGCTGAATTGATCAATCCAATCAAGCTGGTGGAGTACCATTCACTACCGTGCGGCCTCACCGTAACATAGCAACATTTGTAATAGCCATCAGGCAAGAGCCAGATAAGAGAAAGTATTCGAACGAACCTGCATGGAGCTTCTGTCTTCCTGAGAATACATGGAGATGGAAGGATGGCATGGCAGGACAAGAACGAAAGGAGAGAAAATAAAGAGAATGAGAGGATGACTAGAGAAGATGGGCGCCAGGGTGAATGATATGCAGGAAGCAGGCTGGCACACCACAGCAGGGTTCAGACCAGCGTTAAAAACAGTAGGTTAGATACACAGCAACACATCCTCACAGGAAATACTGACCCTGGAACAGTCGCTTCCTACTCCACGGACATCTAATGTATCCTGTGTGTGTGTGTGTGTGTGTGTGTGCGGGTGTGTGAGCATGTATATGTAGTTGTATGTGTGAGCGTGTGTACGCACGTGTGTGTGTGTGTGTGTGTGTGTGTGCGTACCTGTCCCCCAGGTAGGGAGAGCTGTAGGGTCTCAGCCCTGACAGCAGGGTGTGGTGGGAGGGGTGATGAACCTTCTTGGTGCTACGTTGTCGCTGAAGGTGACTGAACAAGAGCGTCAGCTCTCTGACCCCACGTGCACAACAAAACAAAACAAAACAAAAACATAAAAGGAAGAACTCATAAAAACTTAGGTCAAATTAATGGTCAAACATTTAAAAGGAGGGGGATCTGAAAACAAGCAGGAATCAAAGAACTGCCCCAAGATTCCAAACATGCTGTATTATAAGTCATTATGTATTAATACATAATCTACATACAAGTCCCCCTTCCTTTCAAACAAAATTAGTCAAATTAATATGTAAATACAAAATATAAGAAAATGTTCAGAAGCAAAACAATCAATTAAAATCATATCAGATAAACAGGTGAAGAGGTTGGAACGATGGGTCAGACCAGCTTAACAACAAGATGGATGAGTAAGAAGGATCCGTCTGATTTGGTTTGGCATATCAGCGATATACACTCCCCCCGCCCACACACACACACACACACACAACCCACCCCCCATAATTATATGGGCTCGAAATCCTTTGACCTCACTTTGGCTTGACTGCTGTGCTGGAGGAGGGGGAGAGGAGGAGGGGGAGAGGGGGAGGGGAGAGGAGGAGGGGGAGAGGAGGAGGGGGAGAGGGGAAGGGGCGGAGAGGGGGAGGGGGAGAGGGGGAGGGGGAGAGGAGGAGGGGGAGAGGGGGAGAGGAGGAGGGGGAGAGGAGGAGGGGGAGAGGAGGAGGGGGAGAGGGGAAGGGGCGGAGAGGGGGAGGGGGAGAGGAGGAGGGGGAGAGGGGAAGGGGCGGAGAGGGAGAGGGGGAGAGGGGGAGGGGGAGAGAGGAGAGGAGGAGGGGGAGAGGGGGAGGGGGAGAGGAGGAGGGGGAGAGGGGAAGGGGCGGAGAGGGGGAGGGGGAGAGGGGGAGAGGGGGAGGGGGAGAGGGGGAGGGGGAGAGGAGGAGGGGGAGAGGGGGAGGGGGAGAGGGGGGAGAGGGGGAGGGGGAGAGGGGGAGGGGGAGAGGAGGAGGGGGAGAGGGGAAGGGGCGGAGAGGGGGAGGGGGGAGAGGAGGAGGGGGAGAGGGGGAGGGGGAGAGGAGGAGGGGGAGAGGGGAAAGGGGCGGAGAGGGGAAGGCTTACCTGAAGGACGGAAGCATGCTGTCATAGAAGTACCATGTGGCTGTCAGGTAGGAGTGCTGAGCGTCTGTGGAGTAGAGACGCCACGCAGCCTGGACACACACATCCACACACCCACACACACACCCACACACACACCCACACAGAAGGTGGTTTCAAAGGCATCTTTAGGAAAAGGCATTAAGCTATCACAGAGTAGAATTTGGTGGAAGAGAGGCATATTACACATATGCTGCACGCACGCACACACACACACACACACACACACACACACACACACACACACACACACAGTGTCTCTACCTCCTCACCTGTATCACACACACACACACACACACACACACAGTGTCTCTACCTCCTCACCTGTATCAGGTTGGCAGCAGGTGTCCTTCTCTTCTCAAAGTGCTTCTGTCTGTGTTGCTCCTGTACCTTTAGAGCAAAGCCTGACCCCAGGATTCCCTAGGGGGGAGGTCAAAGGTCAGGGGGTCAGGGAAAGAGGCCAATACGTGATTGGCTGAAATGATATCGACAGTGACGTAGCCCTATGGGAGAGACTCACGGCTGGGAGGGCAAAAAAGGACACGCCCACGAGAGCGAAGGCTGCTGCTAGGAGACGACCCTGCCAGGTGTGCGGAGTCTTGTCACCGTAGCCTATGGTGGTGAGCGTGATCTACACACACACACACACACACACACACACACAAAGAGAGAGAGAGAGAGAAACAAAAGGAGGTGTGGCTAAGAAGGATTCAGGAATTCAGGAAAGTAGTTGAGGAAAGTAATTTAGCAATGTTGTCTTGTCTGGTCCGAATAATTCTTTGTGCAGTACTCACAGTCCCCCACCAGAGGGAGTCAGCATAGGTGTTAAACTCCGTGTTGTCATCCTTCTCTGCCAGGTACACCAAGAAGGAGGCAAAGATTAGAACCAGGAATCCAATGTACCAGGCTGTGATCAGCTCCTGAGAGGGAGAGGAGAGAGAGAAGCGGGGGGGGGGGGGGGGGGGTCACCATCAATCACCATCACATGAACAATGTTATCATCCTCGTCGTCATCCACCTCATTATCTTCACCATTCGTATCATCACCATGTTAATTGCCAGCATCATTATACTGTCTTGCCTGTGGGATGATATGCTGACCACAAGCATCATCTCCAACAGAGGTCTGTCTTATCCATCAATACTTTAGTTTACTAAGCCTAAAGCTGCCTGGAAAGTGTGTGTGTTCATGCATGGATGTGATGCATGTGTGTGTATGTTGTACATTTGACTTCTGTTTTGCAGAGTGGTCAATCTAATAGCCACGTTAAGGGGGTCCGTGGAGGAGGGGGCAGGGGGGTGGGGGTCCGTGGAGGAGGGGGCAGGGGGGTGAGGTCGCTCTGAGAGCAGCTCATCAGAACACTCAGCAGTTTAGAACTAACGCTGGATTCTTTGAGACAGCCAGGTGTGTGATCACTTCCTGAAAAAAAAGTGAGTGAGTACCTCTTTACTCTTTCAGCCTTTTCTCTATTATGTGCGTGTGTAGTTGTGCGTACCGTGCATGTGTGTGTGTGCTTTACCTTGCTGTGTGCGTAAACCACGGAGCCCAGCAGCTTCCAGGTGCCCCCCCGGCGGTCCATGCGCACCATGCGCAGGATCTGCAGGAAGCGCATGCTGCGGAGCGCCGACGTGGCAAAGATGTTACCCTGCGTCCCCGCGGCGATCACCGCCAGTGACACCACAAAGACAATTAAGTCTGGGGACAGAGGGATGGGTGAGTGAGAGAGTGAGAGAGAGGGAGTGAAATAGAGGAGGAGGTTAAAAAAGTTCATGTGCCAATACTGTACCCATTAAAACACAACTCTGTAAGTCATTGAGAAAACTCTCTCGTCCCTCTCTCACTCTCAATGTCTGTCTCTGTCTGTCTCTCTTTGTCTGTCTGTCTGTCTGTCTCTGTCTGTCTGTCTGTCTGTCTGTCTGTCTCTGTCTCTCTGTCTCTCACTGTCTGTCTCTGTCTCTCTCTCTCTCTCTGTCTCTCTCTCTCTGTCTCTCTCTGTCTATCTCTCTCTGTCTATCTCTCTCTGTCTCTCTCTCTCTCTGTCTGTCTCTGCCCCTGTCTGTCTCTATCTATGTGTCTCTCTCTCACACACTCACACACACACACACAGGGTGTACCTATGACACAGAAGGGCTTCCTAGCGAAGCGGAGTCGTCCCTTCCAGCCTCGATAGCGAGAGCAGCAGCCGGCGGCCCACACCCTGACGAAGTACTCCAACCCAAACACCACGATCATCACAAACTCCTGCAGCCAGGATGCCCCTCACACACACAAACAAATACACATGCGCGCACACCCAAACCCACACGCACACACACAAAACCCACACGCATACAAAGGAAGTTCAGAACACACACAAAATCAGTTCAGCAAGGTCATTTGTAACATCACTGTTCCGAATCAGGTAAAATCTTATGGATCAGATTATTTATTTTTTTACACCCAAAAATGTCAAGAATCTACTCTGAGAGTAGGTTCCCCCCCACCCTCCCTGGTGTGTTCTGTTTGTGTCTGCAGTTCCAGTTGAAGTGGACCTGTCAGACAGTGACTACAGCTCACTAATGGGCTGAAGATTGATCTAAATATCTAAATGGTAAAAGGAATCAACAAGAAATCGCTATAGGATAAAGTCAGACCTGAGAGATATGTAGAGAGAGTACAGTATGTATGTTTTTATCTGTAAGGGGGGTGGTGTTTCTGTCTATGAGGTGTGTATGTGTGTGTGTGTGTGCGAGTGTAAGCATGTCTCCATGACCTCGTCCCAAGCACCATAGTGATTGTAAGATTACTGTTCAGATCAATGGATCATGTCTACAACTTCCTGCATACTCTGCATACATCCGAAGCCGCTAGCATGCGCTTATTACCATGTCAGTGATACTATTGACGGCATATCAAAATACAAACATACAGTGGCTGTTTAAGATATGTGACCGTATATGTTTAAGATGTGTGAGGGGAGTGGTGTGTCTGTCTATGAGGCGTGTAAGCATGTCTCCATTACCTCGTCCCAAGCATCACAGTGATTATAAGATTACAGTTCAGATCGATGGATCATGTCTACAACTTCCTGCATACTCAACAACATCCGAAGCCTCTAGCTGCACGCTTACACTGCCACTTTAACAGTACTGTACAAGCTGTGCGTGTTTGTGTGTGTGTGTGTGTGCGTGCGTGTATCCGCTCCTCACCAGGATAAAGAGGCCTTCGTTGGCTACCTCATGGTGGTCGGGGATGGTAGAGAACACAGACAGCACCAGGCAGCTGAACACCATCAGGAAACTGCAACACAGACACACGATACATACACACAGTTACACAAAGACAAAGGGTTACACCCACACACATTGTACACATGATCAATTAATACATCTGGCTACCTAGATATTTGCTGCCTGGGTTCCGCAAGCGTTCATTACTTTGAGCCGAGAGAAGCCCGGTGCGTGTTTACAACCAAAAGACAAATTATACAGGATATATATATAATTATACAGGTTGTAAACACGCACCGCGTGTTTACAACCAAAAGACAAATTATAATCAACAGGACTGCTGTTTCTTGTGAACTGGTGTTGTTGATCTCAAACATGAAGAACACCGTGCATGGACACCCCCACACACACAAACACCATTGTTTCCAAGGCGGTGCATGTGAGAGTTCTCAGGGTATGGCTCAAGCAGGTGGCAGCTGCTGGTGCTAGCGGGCCACACTTGACACCAGATCTCACAGTATGAAAACACTTCACAGACTCCCAAACACTCACACACACACAGACACACACACACAGACACTCCACTGACTTTTCTGTGATGCCTTAACCCTTGTGCTACCTTCGGGTCATTGTGACCCACCGTCGTGTTGCGGCAACTTTACCTCATACAAAAATAAAGTGGCTCAGCGGGTGGTGCGTGTCCCGATCGGGCTGAGGCCCTAAAGCAGCGGCTGGGGTTTGATTCTGGCTTGGCCCATTTCTACACGTGTTCTCCTCTCTCTCTCCCATACATTGTCTCTCTGTACCCATTTCTGTCCATGAAAGGCCCAAAATATATCTTTAAAAGGTTTGATCCTTGCTTGATCCTGTCAACCTTTACGCCTTACGTAAGAGAATAAGCCGGGATACGAACGAGACATAAAACGGAGAACTTGATTCACTTTCAACATTGGAAATATTTGTGGTCCTTGCTGTAGGTAGACAACTACTTACCACAAAGTGATACCATTGACAGCATATATAATACAACCATACAGTGGCTGTTTAAGATATGACCACAAAATGTAATCAAGTCGTACTGCACAAGATGACAGATGGTAGGGGACACGAGAGGAGAGAGAGGAAGGACAGAACGAGAGCGATAAAGAGAGAGCGTGAAAGACAGATATGGAGAGAGGGAGAAGAGAGAGGGCAGACAGAGATAGGGTGGGAAGCCATTTATTTTCTCCCTGTCTAGCACAGTAAGATAATCAGTTGAGAGGACGGGGAACGGAGGAGAGAGAAGGGGAGAGGAGAGGAAGAGAGGAGAGGAGAGGAGAGGAGGAGAGGAAGGGGAAAGGAGGAGAGGAAGGGGAGAGGAGGAGAGGAAGGGGAGAGGAGGAGAGAGGATAGAAGAGGAGGAGAGGAGGAGAGGAGGAGAGGAAGAGAGGAGAGGAAGGGGAGAGGGAGGAGGAGAGGAACGGGAGAGGAGGAGAGGAATGGGAGAGGAGAGGAGGAGAGGAATGGGAGAGGAGGAGAGGAAGGGGGAGAGGAGGAGAGGAAGGGGAGAGGAAGGGGAGAGGAGAGGAGAGGAGGAGAGGAAAGGAAGAGGAGGAGAGGAGAGGAAGGGGAGAGGAGGAGAGGAACGGGAGAGGAGAGGAGAGGAAGGGGAGAGGAGAGGAGGAGAGGAGAGGAATGGAGAGGAGAGGAGGAGAGGAAGGGGAGAGGAGGAGAGGAATGGGAGAGGAGAGGAGGAGAGGAAGGGGAGAGGAGAGGAGGAGAGAGGAAGGGGAGAGGAGGAGAGGAAGCCATAGAGCAGGGAAGACTCAGAGATAACATCCAGGCTCTGACAGCAGACCAATGTCAGACATGGTCAGAGTCACCAGGAAGGAAGAAGGGTTAAGAGATGTCAGGGAGATGAAGGAGATTCCCCCCAGGCCAGTCCACACAGACACAATCATCTGGCATTAGGCAGGGATGGAGCCTCTGGTTGGGCCGTCTCAAATCAACCATGTGGATCAGGAGTCCTGTTACGGTAGATCATTTACTGTAGTTAGTCCTGGGGTAGGAGATGGCAAAGGTATTAAGACCATCTCCTCTCAGCAGGTTTTAAACCACGTCACCTCATCACCTGTCTGAGGGTCGGGTGAGACTTTGTGCACACTGATTCATCTTTATTGTTAGCAAAAGAAGGTGACA